>NC_048222.1:56464814-56561438 GCF_002007445.2 Ailuropoda melanoleuca
GGGATAGGCCGGTGATGGGTATTAAGGAGGGCACGTATTGCATGGTGCACTGGGTGTTATACGCAAAATGAATCATGGAACTTTACATCAAAAACTAGGGATGTACTGTATGGTGACTAACATAATAAAAAATTATTATTAAAAAGAAAAGAAAACCAAGAATAGTATGTGATCTATTCAATAATATTTTACAATATTACATAAAGTGATAGTATATACTATTTAGAGCAAGATTGAAAGAAATAGATATATGTACATGAAGTTAGGTATTTATTCTGTTTTTCATAATTTTAGAACTGTACTGTCCAGTATGTTAGCCACTTGCCATGTGTGGCTATTTTAACCTATATTTAAATTAATAAAATTAATGGGGCACCTGGGGGCTCAGTTGGTTAAGCATCCATCTCTTGGTTTTGGACCAGGTCATGATTCCATGGTTGTGAGATTGAGCCCCACGTCAGGCTCCATGCTCAGCAGGAGTCCGCTCAAGGTTCTCTCTCAAGATTCTCCCTTTCTCTCTGACCCTCCCCCCCGGATAAATAAATATTTTTAAAAATTAATTAATAAAATTAAGTGTAAATGAAACTACAGTTCTTCAGTTACACTCTCTCATTTCAGGTGTTCACTACCTGTGTGTGACTGTTAGACACTGCAACACTGAACATTTCCCCCATAACAAAAGTGTTCTATGGCCAGCACTGTCTTGAGTAAGAAGGCAAGTTAAATCTCTTCACAGAACTTGAGATGTCGCCCTGGGGTATCAGACAGCCAGCACACACAGAACTTTCTTTTGCCTTGCCACTCGCAGCCTTCTAATTTTAGAAGTTCAGCGTCTTAAGATTACATATTATTTATTCATCCACCCATTACTCATCCATCCAACAAAATTACCAACAAAGTTAATTTCCCCTCATAGTTTTCTTTCTTTGGTTGGATTTTTTTCCCTTTTATCCTAGTTTTGTTTAATTTTTGGTTTTGCTCAGAGATAACTACTTTTAGCATCATGCAGAATTTTGCATTGTTCCTCATGGCTTCAATCTGTAGACGAAACCTTACCACTCTGTACAAGGCCCCAGAACAAGAACGTATAAAGTTACTTATAAAATAACCTAGATCCGTAGAAAATTCCATGGTTGCCTTTTGACGGTCAGATATTTGATCCATGGACTCCTTTTACTTAATTCCCATTGATGATAGCTTATATCAGTTACCAGAAGAAACTTGTAACTCTCCTGCTAGGCTCTCAAGGACTCCTTAAAGGACCAGATTTTATATTTTAAAAAATATATCTGACTCACTGAATAGAGCACTTTATAAGCAGAAAAGCATCAAAGTACATAGTAGGATAAATGATACCAGTATTTAAATTTTGCTCTCAGAAAAGAAAAGGTTTTATTTTTATTTTTAGATGACTTTTAATTGAAGCTATTCTAAACTTTGTTGAGTAGGTTGCCAAGTTTCCTCCTTTCACAAACCCTGCCAGTTGAGAGTGTAGGCCAAGTTAAAAAAAAAAAAATGTAGGGGTAGGGTAGAAAATGCACATCATACTTTTTTTAAAGAACTTGAGGAACAAAGGGGTTTTTGTTTTACATGAGTTAAGTACGTGTGTGTGTGTATTGTAAGCATTTTGCAGCCACCTTGAGCCAAAGACAATTACAAAATTGCTTGTAAGATCCAGCAGTTTTTTTCTTTTTTTCTCATAGTCTCCATTTAAGTTCTCATTAGGGTTTTTCTTTTCCTTCCTTTTAATAAAATGCACAAGACACAAGCCACAAGCCAGCAAACTTGTTATTAAACTAACTAATGAAATAAATAGAAGACTTTAGTGCCTTAGGTAATCAGGTTCCAGGGTGTGGGTTGTATCAATTTTTAGCCACAATTGGGATTTTAGATTATAAACATGGCTCAGTGGAAAATTAAGGGGTGGGGTTGTGGAGCAGGAGGGATTTGCATCCTGGAGAGTTAGTACGAGTTAAGATTTTGTCTTTTTTTAAGTGTGGTAAAGCTCAATTTATATTAAATAAGAGAAGATAATTTCATTTTCAAACAGTTTAAGTGATTTCAACCGTTGAAAAAATGAATATTCTTGCTATGTATGTTACTGGTCAATTAAAAAAAAATCTGGTGGAAAAACCATAGCTTTTTGAGTGCTTAGAATTTAAGACTAAAGAGCAATATCTCAATTAAATATAAAAATTGACTAGATTATAATTTTGTGTTCACCTAACCCACATCTCCCCCTAGAAGGTGGGCAGGCAAAGAGAGTGGACAAAACCTGCACTGTTACTTTGCATTCACCCCATAAAAATCACTGCCAGTTTATGGCTCCGAGTGATTCTGAGAGATGCTCCAGGATTTCCGAAAGTAGAAACCCTATCCTAGCTTAGAGCTGAAGTGCGCATATTTAAGAACAAACAAACTGGCTCCTTTGGTGGTTATCTCACATGTATTTGTTTCTGTTTTGTTACTAATAATCCAATTTGGCCCATGGCAGGGGAGTAGGGTCTCTAGAATTTCTATCTTTATAAGAGAGGTTTAGATATTCAATCCAGTTACAAGCAAGGCGCTGTATTTGCAAAGCAAATCCACAGTTTGTATGTTTATTTGCAATAGATTTGTGACTGGAGGAGGGGTTGATGGAAATAATGGGGATGGCTAAATTCCTTCCAAACAACCCTTGGAGCTGTCTCTGTTCAACGGCATAAATTATAGAAATCATGGAATCTCTGTAAATCAAACAACTTGTTTATTCCGTCTTATCAGGGAGTGAACTGTTGCCATTAACTGAATTTTCCAGATAACTAGAGCCGACCATCTAAACACCAAAATTTATGTTAACCATGTTAATGAAAATTTTCCTTGAAGTTATATCATACTCCCCCGATTTCTTAAACAATATAGCAAACAGATAATTAACTTTATGATGATGACAAGGCTTCTGTAGACGAAGCCTATGATTCAGCTGCACCAGAACACAGTAAGAAGGATTGCTCAGGAGGCCAAGAACAATGAACACCTCCTGGACACCCCTTCCATACCAGCCGGTACCGTACGTAGGGACTGAGCAGTGCAACCGCAGACGGGAGAGCGTGTCCTCCGTCACAGAACCCTACCGAAGTTGCCGTAGCAGCACAGAGCAGCACCCTTGCCAATTGCAGACAGCTCTGCCCTAAAGTAGAACAGGATGCAAGACTTTTATCGTCTTTATGCCTATTTGTTATAGCTCTTCTGTCTTCTACTTGAAAAACTGCCTGTTGTTATTTCCCGTTCCTACTCATTATTCCTGTAAGTCAAACACCATGTCTTACTCATCCTTGTGTCTCCGTGCCTAGTAAAAGCCCCAGCAAATTTGTTGAATGCTTTTCGTTAAATCTGTGTGAATATTTCTGGTAGCCTTATTCCCTCAATTTTCTAAACTATGCTACAAAACTGCTTCTCGTGATGTATGAAATAATGAAACTTACTGAAACCCCTATTTTCCACGTAGTACCAGGCCATATAGAATCTGGGTGGCATTCTAACAGTGGCACTGTCTCCCATAGGTAAGGCATAGTAATAACTTTTTTAAAGAATTTCTGGATACACGGCTGTGTTGTGGGTGTTTGACACTCTTGCAAATCTGACATTAAAATATTTGAAGTGTAAGCAAAGGTAAGCAGTAAGCAGAAGATAACTGTTCTAAGATCAGTTTGGGCCCCATGCTAAGTTATTTTAAGAATTTAGTTTTTAGGATTAAGAATTAAATGAATTCTGGTGAATAAAGGAGGAGATTGTGGCCGCTGTTTGCTGCCTAGGTTCCTTTTATTTCTTATACAATAGCGTTATGTGTGAAATGGATACTTAGGCCTCAAACCTGGTACTCTCACTAGCAATTCTAAACATCCTCCAAGGAGCGTATCTAAGGGAGATGGGGTGGACAGCAAAGCCTCCTGCAGCTTCAGCCAGAACAGTACTTTTGGCAGATAGAAGAAAATTTGCCCCCAGGACAATATTTTTCGGAGTCTCACACATTCCCAGCTTCTCCAAGGCAAGGTACTTCTTCCTATAAGCCTTAGTTTCTTCAACTATATTATAATCAAATTGGACCCTGCAATTTCTAAGGTCCCTTGTTTCACTACTACTCTGTTTCTAAAGGGAGATCAAAGCCCCCGGAGTCTAAATTGAGGCCTTTCGGATGTCTCCAGGTTTTAGTGTGTGCTATGCCAACCACAGCTGTTGTGAAGTCTCAGAGCAGGACTATTTTATTTGTACCCAAACGGCTCCTTCTCTGTTCAGCGGCTTGCCATGTAAACTCTGTGTAGCATTGCATGAGAAAACGCAGTGTGAGGTCAGTTCAGACAGCGGATTTGGAAAACATGTTGCCCCTGTCACCCCAAGGAACAAAATATAGCCATTCTTCATAATTTGTAAGCTGTAAGTACTGTAATTTTCTACAGTTGGGGAAAATTGATGACTTTATGGAACTGATGAGAATAAAAATTAGGGTATTCATTAACAGACATCAGCAGAAGTCTACTAAAAACCATCAGACTGAACAGGGCAAGAAAATGCTGAGATCTTAGCAGCAACATCATACAGCCCAGAACCTCATCACACAACACAAATACACAGCCGTGACCAACTTCTGTGGGCAATGAGAGCGACTTTGTAAAGAATGTATACCCGGTTCATTTTAATAATGACATATGTTCGAAATTAATAATTTATAAGAAATAAAACATAGTTCTTTTTCTTAACACCAGTAGTATATAATGAATGTTCAAGGGAGAAAATCCACTTAGTTCAGAGTGACAAGCATCATCTCACTCATAAATCCTTCATCGTGAGAACCATACCCAAGAGCACAATATAACTTTGTAAAAGGATAAAATCTTTGCAATTCTAGAAGGCACTCTGAGAGAGAAATTATATATTACCAGGAAATAGCTGCATGCAAATTAAATTTCAGCAGCTCAAGACCATGGACACTTTAGGAGAAGCATATAGTTAGTTGTGCTAATCATTTTATAAGAAGAATGCTACTCAACTTTCTGTGATTTTTACTCAGGAGAAGATCTTAGAGTTTCAGTCACTCGATGTAGTGAGGAGAGTAAGACAGATGTTAAAAGTAGCCTGATCTCTTCAGGTATTCTTTGTTTCAGGAAGATTGCAAAGCCTTCTCCTCTGAAGCTGCTGGATTTCGTCACAGTCTGTGACAGGCAAAGGGGTAAAGAACTAAAGGTGGAAATCTGGCATAACTGAAATTGCACCTTCTTACTTATGTAACAAACAGGACCACAACCTCTTTTTTTTTTTTGGCCATCAGCATCACACCGGTCCAAAGCCAAGCAAGAACCAGGCTATCTTTTCCCAGAACTCAGAGGGATTTGAATTTGGAGAGACAATAGGCCTCCCTTGCTAGACTTGAACATGGGAAGGGCTGGAGGGGGATGTCACCCTGGAAAACACAATTGGGGAAGAGGGAGAAATTGATTATTTCATATAAGAAAACCCAATGAAATTTTTGCATCAGGGCAGCAGAGCCCTCTGGTACAAACACTCTGAAATCTTTTGCAAACATTAAAATAGTGACTACAAACACTGGATGCATGGGAAAATTATGATAGTTGGGTAAAGAAAGTAACCATGCCATTATAACAATAACATAAAATATATATTTTTATATGATAGATGGAAAGGCACATAGAAAAATGAAAATAGTTTTATTTTTTGGAAAGTAGAATTATGGAAGAATTTTTTTCTTTTGCTTACATTAATGCTGCTATAATAATCTTTGTACAGTAATATATTTATACTTTTATTAGATAGAACTGACATATGGCATTGTGTAAGTTTCAGGCATACAGCATAATGATTTAGAACTTTTACATATATTAAGAAATTATTACCACAGTAACATTTTTTAAATCTTGCTGAAATATTTGTCAAAATGAGTAGCTTTGGTGAGGTTTCATTTTTCTCTGCTTTAAATATTTAAAGTGAGGCTTTCACCACTTCCCTTTTAGATTTGAGGACTAATCTGTCCCTAAAGTTGTCATTTACTGAATAGTCAAAAATGTTACTTATGCGGAATGAAATCTCAAAGCCAAAGTTTGAAGGTAACTTGGATCCAGCTTAATGAAGTTTTATTTTAGAATTTTACCATTCAGACTTGATTTATATCAAGAGAAAACTGTAGTTCATGTGGACACTTAATTCCAGTAATGTCGGTTAGAAGATCCCTGAAGACAAGGTAACTTGTACAGTGTGATCAGAACTCATGGATGTCTGTAATTCCTGAAGACAATGCTGTGTTTCTGACCATAGGTTGGTTGCCAGAACAATCAGTTGAAAACAGGAAATTCCATTTGATACATTAGCTGTTCCATCACAGCTACTGTTTGAATATAACCTACGTTGCTACGAGAGGTGTCTCCCAGAATAAGCCACACTGCCCTCAGAAGCACCCTTAAAACTTGGGGCTCCTGGGTGGCTCAGTTGGTTCAGCATCCGACTCTTGATGTCAGCTCAGGTCATGATCTCAGGGTGGTGAGACTGAACCCCACATCAGGCTCCGTGCTCAGCGGGGAGTCTGCTTGGAATTCTCGCCCTCTGCCCCTCCCCCCACCCATGTGTGAGTGCGTGCTTGCTCACGCTCTCTCTCTCTCAAATAAATAAATCTTAAAAAATAAAAAAAGAACAAGAAGCACACTAAAAACAGAATTCCAGTGCAAAATGAGGCTCTGACCAGGAGGAGTACTCTTGGGACGTCCTCTGCCAGGCAACAAATAGGACTGTGTGGGGTAGAGCGATTTCCACAGAAACAAAGTCATCAGTCACAAGAATCTCAAGCAGAATTCCAGAGATACTCTAAAGATCCCATCACAGTGTATGGCCTACATTGGATATCCAACAAATGTTAATTTCTTTTTCCTCCACTCCGTTTCCAATTATTGCCCTACCCCCTCACCAGTGCCTCAAATACAATATCTTTGAGGTTTCTTAGTTAACCACAGTGTTTGATATACTAATCAAGAAGCAGGCTAACATGGATATGCTGGTACAACACTTTCCTGGGCCCGGGTGCTTACTGTTAGAAGTGCACTGTCAGCCTTCTGCACAGGCATTGATTAGACCTGAGATAATTTAAGGGCTGGCCACCAGGCAGGACTCTCTGCCTCAAACTGTCACCCCTACTGCCAGATTTGGTGCCCAAAATTGTTTTGTTAGAAATTCCAGTGTCTATTACATCTTTAGGACACCTATTTTAAAATATCCCTGAGTTCTAGCAGCTCTGCCTTTAAAACATATCTTGAAACTGTCCACCTCTATCTGTTTCACTGTTACGACCCTAGTCCAAGCAGCGCGACCCCTCTCGCCTCAGCTATGGAAGAGCCTCCAAAGAACTGCCCTTTTTCTCCACTTTCCACAAGCCATTTGTCACATAGTCGAGACATAATTCAAGTAAGTCCCTCACTTAAAGGCTTCCAGCAGCTTCTTCCACACCATGTCACCATGGGCTACAAAAGCCCCTTAGAAGTCCCAGCCCCACCTGGCTCTCTGATTTCATCTCCTACCACTCTGCCCACGCTCACTCTGCTCCAGAGCCATTGCCCTTCCCCCTACTCAAATGTGATAGCCAGTTCCCATTTCTCCCTGATATCCAGGCCTTTTCGGGCTAATGTTGTGCCCCCCATACACATTCCCAGCCACTCTCTTCTCATACACGACTTTACTGCCCTCACAGTATTTAAAATAATCAGTTTCTTTGCTTCTTATGTCCCCCCTTAAACGGGATTTATCTGAGTATAAATCCTTGACTTCTCTGTGGTGAACGGCTTCTGGACGCTCTAGAACATGAGACATATGAGAGTGGAAACCTGCTCAACCTCCAGGGTCCAGATGAGTGCCTGGCACATAGCAGGTGCTCAGAAAGTAATTGTTGAATGAGTAATGGTATCACCCAATTAGGTGGCCCTTTGTTGGTTTTCAAATTGACCTTTATGACTTACTTGACCCTTCTTCTTAAATAGCTCCTCCTTTGGAATGTGACACTGGGTTACACCAGTTCCTGGCTCCTGCTCTCCTTCTACTACTAATCCCTAAAATCTTGTCTTAGGGTTCTTTCTTTTCTGTCTGCATTGTCCCTCAGAGTCTCATTCATTCTCATTGTTTCAACCATCACCTCTGAAGAGAGTCCCTGTTTTCATATGTGCTCCCACTGATCACTGTCTGCATTTACTGAGAGTTTATAATTGAACATGGCCATTATTAAAATACCTTCTCATCCTCTGTAGTACATCCCTCGAACTGACAGACTTCCCCATCTCTGTAAAATGACTCCACCATTATCCTAGCCGCATTTGATCTCTCCTCCTCCCTATCTCTCATCCAGCCCCCATATTAGTAAACCAACTCTCCTTCATTCCTTTGCAAAATCTCAAATTCCATCTCACACTCTCTAAGCGTTTTGCCATTACCTTACTGATGAGTCTGAACTTCTGAACTTAAATAGGCTCATATTCTATTTCATAGAAAATCAGAATAGGACAGGAGCCACACAACCATGTAACTAAACCCTACACCTTACGGACAAGGAAAAGGAGGGAGGAGGCTACCGTAGTACTAGACGGGGAGTGCTGAGCACAGTGCCAGAACCCAAGCTCAGTCTCCAAGATAGCATTCCTTCTATAATCTTTGGGAAATGGCCTCTGAGCACCAGCCAAGAACAGAGAAAGAGCTAAGAGGGTCCTGAAAGAAAAGCACCAAGAGAGAAGACGAGTAAAGGACACTGAAGACACACACTTTGTTGACTTCCCAATTTTGCTTCTTGCTGCCCTGAAGGCTATATCTTGAATGAGTCCTTAAAGTTAATAATGATTATTCATCCTGAACACATGCAGTTGTCACTACTGGTCTCTCTCCTGGGGGTGCCAGATGCTATCAAAGCACTGATTTGATTTTCACCTACACAGTACAAATCAACTTTTCTTTTAAATCATAAGTTCAGGAACCATATGCCATTGTGACATTAAACAGTGAAGTCAGGCTCATCTCTTTCTTTAAGGAAAACCTTATTCTAAAACCCAGATATGATTAAGGGGAAAAAGAAATTTGGATTGTATCAATAAATAAGCTTCTCTAAAATTTATTTCAGAGAATTTTGATTCATTTTAGAGTAATATAGTCACCCAGATCCTCTCAAACTCCATGGTTGGTAGGATGGAGTATGTTCTGTTGTCAACACGGCTTCCCTCCACAGTCAGTGATGCTCATTAAAAGCCTGCTTAAACAGGTTCTGGGACCAGTGCAGAGAATCTGTCTCTTCTGGCATTGCTGAGAAAGTGGTCTGGAGGGCACAGAAAATCAGGTGTTCTTTTCCTTGGTTCTAAGACCTTGATGTTCAAGTTATACGTGACTGAAGATAATTCCTGAATGGTTTAGAGCTCCATAGGGAAGACATAAATTTTTTTCAAGCTCATTGGAAGCATCTTTGTTCTGGAGCCGTTCATGTTTTTCATTCTGGTTACCTCAGTGGAGATACAGTACTCAGGAAGTTAAGGTCATGAAGTTAAGTACCTACGTAGCCCCGCTCCAGGAACCAAATCCACTGGGCTTCTTCTTTCTTATGCCAAATAAATAAGAGTAAAATGAGCATCAAGGACAGCCCTGAAATAGACCCTAAATTTGCATTCAGAGAAGGATAGAGGTAATATTGAAGTGTGCTTCAGGAAGGGGAGTGGGGGCCGTACAAAGACAGTCTCATCCCCTGGATCTTGGTGATTGCAGAGGTTTAAGAGCTCCCAGTCTACCAGTGAGGGTCAGGTCTTCTTTTTAACACAAGCTGACGGCTGCCTCCTGGAGTCATTTGCCAATTGCTGTCTCAGAAGGGAAGTGTCTGCTTTGTCAGACTCGAATGTGGGTGTAAGACCAGGGTTAGGAGCACAACCACAGGCTGTACCAGAAACAGATGGGACAAGAGCTCCAGGCTCATTCACAGCACACTGACACCTTCTACATATCATCTTTCTTCCCTGCGGTTAGAAGAGGCCACCGGCCTAAGGCAACCGACATATACTGCCAGTCACCTCCAGAGCCTTTCAGAAGTCAAGAGACCTTGAGGTTCTCAGCATATGTAGAAATGAAGAAATGCCTAAACGGTCACAAAAATTTTGGTACATTTTAAATATTTACATTTAACAAATTGCTGCTTTTAATGTACACACACACACACACACACACAACACCACAAAAAAGGTAACTACAGAATTTATGAAACTATTAAGTCCTAGAGCACTGTGGGTGGGGTAGTCCAGTTAATGGGACACCAGTTTAATGTGGTCCAATGGGTACTGTCTTCTTTCAGTCCTCTCAGTGTAATTTGGACATAATATTCATGTCCACAATTGAGACCCTTCATGACTGGGAAGCCCAGGCCAGACGGCCCTGCAGTCCCCCTGTGTGGGTACTGCCCTCCTCTCCCAAATGTTCCTAATTAAAAATCTTTCCTTGACCATAAGCCAATCACACCACCTGCTCCAACTTACTGTGATATTATAAAAGAGGCAAAAAGACAATTTGCAAGGAACCAAAAGGAATTTCGGATGTAAGTTGATGCCATACTATTGTTAAATAGAAAATCACAAACTCTTCTCGAGCTGGAAGTAATCACAGAAATCGTCTACACTAGCTCCTTATTTTACCAATGAGGAGAGTCACTTCTGAGTGTCTAACAGACTTGGAGATTTTCCGGTAAGTGTCAAGGATGTATGTTGGAGCAGTGGAGCCATGGCAAGCGTCAGGGATTGAAGGAAGGAAGAAAGCTTTGCTGCGCTGTGGTGGGGGGGATGCACCCCAGCATGGAGAGCCCAGAAGAGAGCTCCAGGGACTAGACACTAGAATACAGTTTATTTACAAAGATGAGCCCTAGAAGAACAGAAAGGGTTGTTTCTGCATGAGTTCCCTGGTGGCAGTAGGGGCGTATTGAGGGAAGCACAATCAAACACATCAAAGAGAGGTAAATGGGAGAGCAGCCAGGTGGGTCTTATGCAGCAGGCAGCGCAAAGGTTTGAGCCTCTGCTTTCCAAGGGTCCCTGTTCCCCTCCCACCTCCCTCCAACCCCCCAACCCCCACCACACATGCACGTGCACACACAGCCCTTAGATTTCCTGTGCCCAGTGGGAAGAATGGGTATGGACACTTTGTGAGAGGGCCCCTGCGGAAGCAGCAAGGCAGAGTCCAAAACATACTCAGGTGTCATGGGTGATATCGTCGGTATACATTTATAGGAGGGGATGTTCGGGGGGATTCCTCACACCAAGTAGTGCATAGGGAGGGGATGCTGAAGATTTAGTTTGTAAAGGACTTTTACTGACGTGGGGAAGTCAGTAAACTGTTAATTTATTCTTTCGCAATTAGAAATCCTGTTTTATTCTAAAATGTAACTCGAAATTTTGATTTTATAGAGAAAAGCACAGAATTAATGAAGAAATAAAACTCCTAAGACAGCGACAGGAAAGAATTGACAAGGAGCTTGATAGGTTTGTTCCTTATTCAACTTTGTAGTGATTAAAAACATTTTAATTGAGGGGCACCTGGGTGACTCGGTCGGTTAAGCATCCAACTCTTGGTTTTGGCCCAGGTCATGATCTTGCAATCGTGGGATCGAATCCTGTGTGGGGCTCTGAGGTTCTACTTCAGATTCTCTCTCCCACTCCCTCCCACTCATTCTCTCTTTCTCTCAAATAAATAAATTAATAATCTAGGGGCGCCTGGGTGGCTCAGTCTGCCTTCGGCTCAGGTCATGATCTTGGGGGTCCTAGGATTGAGCCCCACATCAGGCTCCCTGCTCAGTGGGGAGCCTGCTTCTCCCTCTCCCACTCCCCCTTGTGCTCTCTCTCTCTGGCAAATAAATAAATAAAATCTAAAAAAATAAAAATAAATTTAAAAATCTATAAAAAACCCCATAAAACATTTTAATTGAACAAATGTGTTACATAAAACTACAATGGGCTTATTATGTAAACATACATGAACTCAGATATCTGCAAAGAGATTTTCTACTCAACAGTCCATCTGAAATAACTCTTTGACCTTCTTTGTCCACGAACCAACTACTCTGCTAATTTAATTAATTGCTAAACATCATCATCTCCTTTACTCCTCCAGCTATAGGACTTAAGCTCAAGGCCTTTTAAAAATAAACCCATAACCACGCCCTGCCCTAGGGAAGATGTGCTAGAAAAACAGCCTATTTAGCTGGTCTCCCTTGGGCTAGTTCTTTGTTCCCCTTCTGCCCCTAAACACACAAACATTTTTTGGGGCACATTTAATTTGTTTATTTTACAAATTGGAGTGTAAAAAGGAAAACTATAAAGTATTGGGACTAACCTACTTCTAGCATACCCACTGCACTAGAATGTGTCTAATGAGCACAGCCCTTCAGACGAGTGCCTTGCAGGACCACAGCTCTGTGCCATTCATCTTCTAATTACTATTTTGGAACTTAAAAAGCTAGTTTCCTATAGAGTTGTCAAATCGCTATGTTGTACACCTGAAACTAATGTAACATGATACGTATGCTATACTTCAGCTTGAAAAAAAAAAAGGTAGTTTCTGGGCTCCTGGTTGGTTCAGTGGAATATGCAACTCTTGATCTTGGGTTTGTGAGTTCAAATACCATGTTGGGTGTAGAGATTACTTAAAAATAAAATCTTAAAAAAAAATAAAATAAAAATTAAAAAGCTAGTTTCCCAGTCACATGAGAAAATCCATTACTTTAGAATCTTATCTCACTTTTTACCAAATATCTTATCACCCAAATTTCCCCTTCACAATAACCTGCATTGTAAGATCTGATTCCGGGGCGCCTGGTGGCTCAGTCCATTAAGTGTCTGACTCTTGGTTTTTGGCTCAGGTCATGATCTCAGGGTCTTGAGATCAAGCCCCACATTGGGCCCCGTGCTGGGCATGGAGCCTGCTTGGGATTCTCTCTCTCCCCCTCCCTCTGCCCCTCCTTGCCCCCCATCCCCTGCACTCTCACTCTCTCAAAAAAAAAAAAAAAAAAAAGATCTGATTCCAGGTGGATTTTATAAGTTCCCCCAAATTAAATCTATATGGGACAGGATTTCTCATATCATATATCTGAGGATATAACAGAAGAATGTAGGACGGTAAGAGCAATTTGCAAGAAGCACTCAAATATGTTATGCAATTGGACATTGTTGGAGAAAATAAAGGGAAAATACTCATACATATATAAATCTGAAGTGCCTGTTAAATCTATAGGCACAGCATACACATTTCTGTCTGTAATCTTCAAAGAAGAGATGCTCAGGGAGAGGAAAGGAAAGATAAGCAGAACAATGAGGGTTAAGTAGCAGTGGTGGTTGCAAAACTGTGAATATACTAAAAAAAACACTGAATTGAACACTTTAAAACGGTGAATTTTATGGTATGAGATATATGTCAATAAAACTGTTATTTAAAAAAAAAAGAGAGAGAGAGGCACTGTAAATTAAAAGGGTGAGCCGGAAGATGGTTTGATTTTAACAAAGTGAAATGAACCAGGGTCTGAATATGACTCATATCTCAAGGAGATTTAAGAGGGTGTTACTGAGAAAGGGCATCAGGGCTATTTTGGAGTGTGTTTAAATAGGACCATAAGAAAGAGACCCAAACTATGAGAGCCAGATTTGGGAAAAGCAGGAGAGGAGAGACCCAGAAGGTAATCATAAGTGAGGAGAAAAGCCAGTGGAGGAGATAAAATGGGCAGAAATAAAGCAGAGAATGAGCGAGGACCACCTGTCAGTGGCAGAGCACTAATGCGGGGGACCCTGAAGAGCTAGCCCTCTTGTGCCCCCACGGGTGCCCAACACTAAATTCTAAAGATACCAAGAGGCCGCCTTGCAGGGGGCTAATCTAAACCTCATGCTTTAGCAAAGTATATTTGGAATTTTCAGAAATGTTTACTTCCTACAAATTCCATGGAGGAAAAATAATTTTAAAATGTCTCACTTGAAAATTGCCAGTAAAACGAATAGCCATATATCCTTTTTTCATTTTTGCTTCTCTTGCTGATGTTTCTCCCTCGTTCCCAGTTCTTACTGATCCTAGCCTTAGCCTAACACTGCTTCTTCCCTCCCCATCCACAGATCTCTGGTAGGTTTCTGCTGCCTCCTGAATTCAGCTATCCAACTCCTTCATAATATTTCTTGAATGAGTACTTGATGACAAAAATCAGATAGGTTCCTGGATTCCTGCCTCCATGAGCTTCCAGACTTGTCTGTCTCTTTCCCCCTAGATCTTTCCCCTGCTGGTCCCTTGTACTCTTCTGTCCCACGGACACTCCTTAAAGTCTGCGCCAGAGCCAGACAAGTGACATCAGTTCAGCAAAAACTGTGCAAACCACCTCACTGAAGAGACTGCTTCACTCCAGTGGTTGAATTGAAGGCTTGAGTCACACTGCTTGGGTTCAAATCCTAGATTACTTGCTAGCTGTAGGACTGTGGCCAGGTTAATTAACCTTCCTGAGCCTTTTTCCTCATTTATAACACTGGATAATAGTAGTACCTACTTGATAAGATTGTTGTAAGGGTAACTGAATGACTATCAGTAAAATGCTGGCAAATGCCCGGCATATTAAATTTTGTATAAATGTTAGCTCTTAGTTGGTGTCAGTATAAAAACAATTGGTTTGGCTACTGATTTTTTTTATTATTATTTTTTATTAGACTCCAGGCAAAGGCTACCAAAAAACCTTACGAAGTTAAGAATGACTTTGAGAAGTTTCTCCATAAACTGGTATGTTTCCTTTTTGAAGATAAATGAGAATTCTCTATGTAGCTTCTCTTATATGGACTGGACAATATTTAATAAGCAATATATGGTTTCACATCCAAGTTACAGAGGCAAGGTAGCATACACTATTCTCATTTAGTCATCCACATGCTCATTTAAGATAATCTCTGTTTTTCATGTTAGTGACAACCTCATGCCCACTTATCTTCATCCCTTGCTTCCAACCATGGGCAGTTTATGCAACTGAAAACCTCTAAATGCGGTCAAAATTTCAAACTAATAGAAAATTATCTGTGTGAAGTCATATTTTATTTTGTTAATAATTCAACAAATATTGGATTCTAGTGACCATGTTAGATGAGTGGTCCCTGCAGAAATTGGAAGGTTCTAAACAGGACTCAAATGAGAGAGAGGAAAAGAAGAAAGGAGCCTGCTCCATCTTTCCAGTTTTCTCTGTCCCCTCCCGTTACGCTCCTCCTTAACTTCTGGGCAGTTCTGTTAAATCTGAAGGTTCTTCTTCCCTTCCAGCAGGCAAGAACATGTAGAGAAAAAGGTGCAATAAATCTGGGGGTTGGGCAATCTGAGGTCAGGAACAGGAGAGAGCTTTTTATTTTTAGCATGTCATCTAGAATGATCCTCATTGGCTGCTGGTGTAATGTCAAAAACAGAGGTCAAATAATCTAATCAAATTCCTGTCTGAGCCAAAAGGTGAGAGAAGGGAGTAAAACACCAGCGTATTTAATATTAAACAAATAGGACTATTCTTCACTTCCACACTAAAACATTCTTTCTCCCATTCTTCTTGGTCTCCCTTAACTACTGCTACTAGAGACGTGGGTTCAAGTATTTATGAAGTGTAAGAAACCACTGTGCCAGCATGCTGGTGAAAGGCAAGGGACCTCAGCTGGTACATGGTACATGGCCTGAGTATCAGGGAAAGTGCGAGTTGTGAAAACTGTAGCAGGCTGAAGTGCCCGTGCCTCTAAACAAAGCAGCTATACCGCAGCTCTAATTCACGGTCATCCCCTAGCAGTAGAGGCCAGGGGAGAATCAGATCTTCTGCCATCAGTAATCCAGATTTTTCTGTAGAATTCCTGATTAGAACCCCACATTGTTCAATACTCTGGGGGCCAAACTAAATGTATCTGCAGACCAGATGTGCCCTATGGGCTGCTGGTTTGCAACCCCTCCTCTAAATCCTAGACCTGGAGCTCTTCAAAAGCTACCTATCTTCTCCTCCACTGTATCCCAGGGCAAACTCTTCACCCCCACTGAGCCTTCTTGAACACTCCATGTTTACTCATACTCATATATTCGCCCATCTGCAGTGCCTACTCCCCAGCTTTCAACTTCTACTCATCCTTTAGAGCCCTGCTCAAATTCCATCTTCTTCATGAAGCTTTTTCCAGTTGTCCTAACCCCATCCTTTCCAGAAAATTTTGGTATCTCTCATAATTTCTAGAATAACAGTGACGGTTTGAAAAATAGTTCTTTTCTTCAAGCCAGACATCAAGACAAATCCACAGTAGACCCCTGGCTTAGAACAACTGCGTCCTCCGAAGCAGAGGGCACAATGGAAATTTTTACTAACCTGTTGCAAGAAGGAATCTCATGGTGGAAAATTTAAATAGAATAGCAAAGCAATGGAAAGTACCACATGTTTTGTTTTTGGGGGTTTGGGTTTTTTTTTTTTTTTTTACAGTAATCCAGGTGCCAACTGGATAGTTATGTACCAACCACAGATCTTCTGTGTAAAATGGAAAGGTATTTAAAAACAAATAAATATAATCTGGAGTACCTGGATGGCTCAGTCGGTTAAGAGTTGGCCTTTGACTCAGGTCATGATCCTGGGATCCCGGAATTCCGGGATCCTGGGATTGAGCCCAAAGTGGAAGTCAGGCTCCTCGCTCAGTGGGGAGCCTGCTTCTCTCTCTCCTTCTGCGCTTCCCCACCCCCACCCTGGCTTGTGCTCACTGTCTCTCTCTCTCTCTCTCTCTCTCAAACGAATAAATTTTAAAATCTTAAGAAACAAGAACAACAAAGAATTATTTAAAATCAATTCGGATTTTGGATTATTGGGTATTATAAAACTCAAAATTCAACAAATTTGACTTAAGCTTTCTCAAGTGTTTACCTTTCTTTTCCTAGTACTTTATATATGACTGCTGTCCTTTGAGAAATACTAGAACCAGTATTGCCTTAGCCTCTCTGAAATTGAGATTCAAAATGATGATGTCCAGTCTTTAAGTTGTACATAACGAGCAAAACAATCATAGAATAATACAAAATTGTAATTTTCTGGATAATTCATACCATAAGACTGCTCCTGCTTCAATGATCTGACAGTATCAGCAAAATGCTTTTTGGTCTAAATCTTCCTGTAATTCAGGAAGGCCCTCTTGAGAGAAAGCCATTTACTTACCATCACCACATGGCCAAACGTTTCTGACTACTTTTGATAACATATACAGGACTCTAACACCCCTACCCAATCCCAGAATCTACTCTTAGCCACAGGCCTGCACACCCGTCCTCCACTGGTCCACATACAAAAACGAGAACTGCTAGACACCCAACAGAGAGTTGCAGGGCAAGGGTGGGGTTGCCCAGAACAGTAAACATGCCTTTTGGATCAGAGTAGCATTTGAGAAAAGTTAGCATAGAGTGGGAAGTAAGTTCAATGAACAAATTGAATTATCTGAATTATTACCCAGATAATTCTCTATTTCAATGGAATAGAGATAAAAATGGAAAGCATCTTTTATCTAAGTTTCTTTATTAAGTGATACAGAAAGCTCAAGGCCAAAAGAATTGAAAGTGATTATTTATGTGATATCACATAGTTTTTAAAAGTAAATGAGCCTAAATCCATCTTTGCTTTAAAAAAAAAAAAGTGATTCTTCTCATCTTGATAATTGGTGTAACCTCACATTCAAGTATCCAGGAAAATTTATGAATCTTTAATAATGTATTATGTTAATAGCGCTCTGAAGCTCGAACCAAGAAAGAGTTTCTGGCATCGCCCTCATCATCATCATTAACAGAAGACTACAACTATGAAAAAGAAGAATGTCAAGAGAAGCCAGAAGGGAACTGTGTTTAAGAATACTGCATACAATGCGATTGTATCCATTTAATTGTAGCAGAATGTTTAATTCAACTCCAATCCATGGGGTCAGTATTGAATGTCTTTTATCATTCATCTTTAAAAATCTTGAAATCAATAAATCTCAGTAAAGCATCCTTAAGAGATCTGTCCAAGCATAATTTTGGCTCTTATTGGTAGAAACATATTTTAAAATGGAAAAATAATCATTATGAAGCATAGAGAGCTTTCAACCGTTTCTTTGGAAATACATCTTGATAATAGCAACCGTTCATCATAATACAAAACAGAAAGAGGATTAATTTACTGTGGCATAAGAAGTTCTGCCAGTTCCTAAATGCCCTAAATAGTTTCTCTGAGATTTTTTACATTGTTTAGGCCTCAAGGAAAACCAAAGCCCCGCCTCCAGGTTTGGTAGCAAACAGACTCTGCTTCTCAAATGTTCCGTTCCGGTCGCTCCTCTGGTAATAGGCTTCGCGCACGTTTGCCAGGAAGCTGGTCAGCCTGTCTGCAGGTACTATCGACACTGTGCAGCCTCCCCATCCTGCTCCAGTAAGTCGGGACCCCTGAGCCCCAAACTTCCTAAAACAATGAGAACAAAACACATTAGAGCCTGTAAATGAAAATGAGAGTGGTTTGCCTCGTGCTTATAGAGAACAGACAGCCTACCCATGTTCTAAGAAGAGAATATGTGTGGGTTTCTTTGTTGGGTAGGGAGAGGGTAGTTTAGTGTGGCCAAACATTTTAGGACATGAGGTATTTCAGAAGGTGATTTGAAACTTAGTTGTATCTAAAACTGGGCCATGATTGTGGCTCTAAGCAGTGAAAGTTAGCAGTACTGTTTGGTGAGAGCTAGCAATAACCCCCCACATAGTCTTGATTCCATAAAGTCAACAATTTAGCACCTGTATATAGCAAGCTTACAGGTGATCAAGAAGAAGGAGTAAAAAGCAAACAGGCAACAGACATGATCGACAGGATCAAATTATGAATCAGAAGGTGGCTCCAAATGAGGTCCAATCAAACTCTGAAGCGCAAGGCTGCTGCAAGTGAGGGCTTCCGCCAGTGGCTGTTTGAGTTGTGTTCTTAAGGCCTGGCTCTTCCACATAAAAGAATCGTCCCCTAGAACAGATAGCCTAGATTTGTGCTGAATAAATTTATCCACAAGGAGCATGTTATTAACTCTAGATCAGTTTATCTGTTTAATCTCTAATGGGAAGTCATGCAGATCTTTCCACAAAAAGGATGGTGGTCTCTACAGGTCCATATACAACTTCCTGCACCTTTGGGAGCTGGTCTAACCACTGGGCTCAGAATTTACCATTAGCCAAATTGTGTGATCGGGATGGAAACACCTATTTATCTATCTATTTATTTATTTATTTATTTATTTATTTTTAAAAGATTTTATTTATTTATTTTTTTAAAAAGATTTTATTTATTTGACAGAGAGAGAGACAGCCAGCGAGAGAGGGAACACAGGCAGGGAGAGTGGGAGAGGAAGAAGCAGGCTCATAGCGGAGGAGCCTGATGTGGGGCTCGATCCCATAACGCCGGGATCACGCCCTGAGCCGAAGGCAGACACTTAACCGCTGTGCCACCGAGGCATCCCGGAAGCCCCTATTTAAACCACCACACAAAAAGAGGTCATTTTAGTCACCATCAAGGCACAGTTTCAAACCTAAGATTTGTAACAAATGAGAGGCCCTACGCAAAGCACAAATTCATAGCAGATTAAAAACTCCATAATTAGTTTAGCACAATTTTTCCCCTTTTTTCCATCTAAATGAGCTACTTTACTTCCTGGAAAATATCAATAGAATATTAACCCTCCTCTAGGACATCAGATTTATGGCACATCAGTAATTCATTTTCCCATCAATGATTTTTTCAATTGATTCCTTTTCATCATCTGTTTTATTCATTAAAATATATTTTTCAAATGAAAATAGATATGTAAGGAAGAAAACAAGATGCTTGCAAATAATAAAGACTACTCATCTGCTGTCCCTCAGACATTCAGCTTACAGCCCAGTAACTGAACCGAGCCCAGACTCCTATCTTCCAGGCTGAAAAGTTTATCTGACTGTGGGATTCTAGGAGATTCTAGGATAATTCTGATTTCCCAGGCTGGCAAAGGGTCACTTTGCAACTTAGTGATTTGAAAGAAAAAATTAAAAAATAAGTTGTGACAAGCAGTCACATCAGACTATCCTTCCTGTGGAAGATGCTGGAAAAAAGGAGGTGTGGCCAAGGCATCTCTGGAAGACCCTAAAATCGGGGCATCAGAGCCAAACAGGGCATGGTCTAGAGAGCAGGGTGCCCTCCTATGTGATTCTCTAAGATCCAAGCTCTGCCATTGGGTTGGACTCAAACCCACCAGGTCCTTTATGGTCTTCAGTGGACTTCCAGGGGTATTTTCTTACACTTTCTCATTTGAACAGTTTCTGAAAGCTGTGGTTTCAAAACTGAACCTAAAGCAAACTAAGCGTTGTTTCTAACTGGCTGCAAAACCCACAGCAATTGTGCCAAAGGGCTTATTTTCCTCAGGATCCTGCCAGTTTCCAGAAAGCAGAAGCTAGAAGTCTTTCGAGGTAAATATATTCACTTTTGAGTCTCCAGAGGTGCTCTGTCACCACCCTGCCTGCTGCAGATGAAAATGCACAAGGCTGCATGAGCCGCGTGATCTGAAATCATCCGGGCTCAAATGTCCCAAACAGAGAATGATAAATGCTGTTATAAATAGCCTTCTGCCCCTGAGTCAATGGCACTTGTGGTCACAAATCAGGGGGCTGCCCCAGTAGGTGGTGAGCAGCCTGCCCAGCTCTATACATTGACAAAGGCAGAAAGGTCCTGTCTGCAGTGTTCCAAACTGGTCCTTAATATGGCCTTTGGCATATGCCATAGAAATTCAGGGAGAAAGTCAAAAGTTAGGAGACCAATTCAAGCTTTATAGTAAGAAAGAAAAGTTGGTGAGCCATGTTTTTCCTGTGAGAACAGTAAGACATTAAAAATACAGATCCTTGAGGTATTGCACATCAGAGAAGCACTTCTTTGTGGTGACCGGACTGGAAATAATGTGGAAGGGTCTGTCAAAACAACAAAAGCAGCCTCTGCCTTCTTAAAAACATGATATACAAAACAAAGGCTAGGGCAGATAAGAGATGCAGATTATTAAGAATGTTCCCTTTGGTCCTTTTATCACTGAAAAGTACATTCATACAGCTAATTTTCCAGGCATCTAATATAGCCTGACAAAAATTTCCTACTTTAAGTGAACTGATTGGACCATAAAACACTAAGACACAAGGCACAGAAAAAGGCAAGGGAGTGGGGAGGGAGATCCAGTAAGACCCAACTTTGCTATAAACTACAAAGAAGGAAAGAAGCAAGGAATTGTGCCTTGTGTTTCAATTCAATTTTATTTATTTCAAAATATTTATGTATCATACAAATGGGTATTAGGTTAATTATTTCAGCATATTTTGGATTTAGAGATGGGTTATATATATCTCTCTAACCCCAGCCCATCACAATTCCAGACATTTGGTAGCTTCTAATAAATGCTTGTTGGATTATTATATTTGTTTTAAAATGTCAAAATATAAATCTAGGCTGTTTGTTATTAATGTTAGAAAACTTCAATTATGTGAAACAAAGTATAATAAAGAGATGATGTCCAAACAATTATAAAATATCTCTTTTGAATGAACAAAATATATATATTCTTAAAGATTTTATTTATTTTTGCAAGAGAGAGAGAGAACACAAGCAGGGAGGGGCAAAAGGAGAGAGAGAAGCAGACTTCCTGCTGAGCAGGGCGTCCGATGTGGGACTGGATCCCAGGACCCTGGGATCATGACCCGAGCCAAAGGCAGACGCTTAACCAAATGAGCCGCCCAGGTGCCCCTGAACAAATATATTTTTTTTAAGAAATAGCTAAATTTTAAAATAGAATTTTCCGAGGCACATAAAACAATTTTCAGTTATACGTGAGACAGCTCACATATGTATATTATATATAAGTGTAAGCTGTTAGTAATATATTCTATATGTGGAAAGACTTCTAGCTTCTGCTTTAAAGCCTAGACTCTTCTGGCTACAATCTCAGGAAAACAGACCTTCCAGAACAATTTCTCTGATTTTTGTAGCCAAGTTAGAAACACTTTCAGATTGCTTTAGATTCAAGAAACCACAAACTTCAAATACTGTTCAAATGAGAAAGTATAAGAAAATATAACTACAAGTCTATTTGAGAAATGTAAGCCACTAAAGCCTATGAAAGACCAGTTGAGTGGGTTCCTACAATGGCACATATATATATGGATGGTGGAGAGGACAGTAAGTGGAAGACAAGCCCAAAGAGAAGTGAGCCCCTAAGTGCAGCTGAAATGGACCTCTCCCTTTATTTGTCAGAGTGTGAAGATTAGCCTCATGTTCATGGGGAAAGGAACATACAAACATGGGTTTACACTTCGTTCTTCCCGACCTGGTCAGGGGAATGGGCACAAGAGGCTGAGCAGCACAGCTGTGGAATAAAGTTTGAAAAGACTTCTAAGGAAGACAGCAAATGAACTTTTTGTAATCTTTGTTAGCCTATTAACATTTGTCATTCATCTTCCTTAATAGTTTGGACAATGATGCAGCAATGAGGTCTCCAATTTCAGCAAGTGTCAAACAGAAATAAAAGGCATTAGCTATTATTTCTTAAGTATAACCAGGAGAACCGGGAACGAATGAGCTGTCTCACATATAACTGACTTGGTTTCAAAATTGCTGTGTTTTTCAATGAATCCTACTTTACAATTTAGCAGTGTCTTAAAATTTACATTTTGTTCATTTAGTAGAGTTATTTTATAATTGGACAAGATTCATCTTTTTCTTTCATTATTATACTTTCACATAATTGAGGTTTTCTAACATTAATTTAATAAAAATAATAAACAGTCTAACTGCATAAGTGTAGTTTCCTTCTCCCTCCCTTGTCCCTTCTTTGGATGCTAAACTGATTTTCTCCTGAAGAAGAGTAAAAGGCTCAACTGAAAAAATATCCTCGTTCCCCCTCTTCTCTCCACTTGGGTCATATGGTAGCTTCTTACACATTGTCCTTATAGGCTAGCTACCTAGAGATGCCTTTGGAATATAGTCTAGCTCAGATCACATTAAGATTTCAGTTTGTATGACAGATGTTGGTGAGGATGTAGAGAAAGGAGAACGCTCCTGCACTGCCGGTGGGAATGCAAGCTGGTGCAGCCACTCCGGGAAACAGCATGGAGGCCCTCAAAAGGTTAAAAATAGAACTACAGTCCAGCAATCACACTACTAGGTATTCATCCAAAGGATACAAAAACACTAATTCAAAGGGATGCATGCACCCCAATATTTATAGCAGCATTATTTTACAATGGCCAAGTTATGGAAATAGCCCAAGTGACCATCGATTGATGAATGGATAAAGAAGATGTGGTATATATATCCAATGGGATATTATGCAGCCATCTAAAAAATGAAATCTTGCCATTTGCAACAACATGGTTGGAACTAGAGGGTATTATGCTAAGCAAAATAAGTCAATTGGAGAAAGACAATTACATATGATCTCACTGATATGTGGAATTTGAGAAACAAGGCAGAGGATCACAGGGGAAGAGAGGAAAAAAATGAAAAAAAAAAACGAAACCAGAGAGGGAGACAAACCGTGAGAGACTCTTAATCTCAGGAAACAAACTGAGGGTTGCTGGAGTGGAGGGGGGTGGGGGATGGGGTGGCTGGGTGGTGGACATTGGGAGGGTATGTGCTATGGTGAGCGCTGTGTATTGTGTAAGACGGATGAATCACAGACCCGTACCCCTGAAACAAATAATACATTATATGTTAATTAAAAAATAAAATAAAAAATAAATACAATTTTAAAAAAAGAAAGGCATTTCCAAAAACAAGTGAAATAATAAATAAAAGGTACATTCCTAAACCCTTTTAAGACATGGCCACTAAATCTTTCGCTGGAATCACATTTTTAAAAATATATAGACCTGGAGCGCCTGGGTGGCTCAGTCACTTAAGCATCTGCCTTCAGCTCAGGTCACAATCCCTGGGTCCTGGGATCGAGCCCCGCATCTCAGGCCAAAAATCCAGGAGTCACCTCGATTCCTGTCTTTCACCTGCACAATGATGTTTTGAATCTTTCTTCAAAGCACATCTGGCATCAGATCCATTAGCACTTCACTGCCACCCTTCTCCACCCAAAGCCAGAGTCCTTCCGATGGCCCACGAGGCCCATGTGGTATGCCTCCCCACTACCTCTCTTACCTCATCACTCCCCGCTACTCTCTCCTTCTTGACTGTCCTCCAACCTCACTGCTTTGCTCGCTGCTCCTCGCATGTGGCAGCCACGTCCCCACCTCAGGGCCTATGCACTTGCCATTCTCCTTTCTTCACTTCCTTCAGGTCTCTGCTCAAACATCATCTCCTCAGAGAAGCCTTCTTCAACCAATTCCTAGAAAGAGTATCCGCCCAACCTTGGTGCTTTCTATCCCTTCTATGTTTTTTTTCATAGCACTTATTACTACCACTCAATTTATTTTTAATTGTCACCTCCCCCTTTCCCCATGAGAATGTAGGCTCCGAAAGAGCAAGAGCTGACTGGCCATCCCAGGAAGAGAAAGTTCTTTAGGGAATTCTAGGAGGTTGGCAGATGCCCCTTCACTGCCTTTCAGGTGGGATTCAAACTATCCCGCTACCTTCCAGGCAAAGACACTTCTTCCTGATTTCTGCACAAATCATTCCACTTCCTCTCATTTCCAGAACTGAACGATATTTGTCCCTTCCATTTACTGGGCCCTTGATACTTTCGGAAAAGAGCACTTCTAATGGAACAAGCTCTGGAAGGCTTTTTGGCAATTAGTGAGCAAACTCTGACGTCAGCAGAAGGATTCTCATCAATGCTATGTTCAAATTGCTCTGCAAGTTGGGTTATACACACCATTTGTGATCACTGGAGCCGGCTGATTCAAACTTTTCAGGCTGGGAGTGTGGCAATGAGTGAGGCAAGCCATAGGCGCCAAGTGGTTAATTATATTTTTATGACTAATTGCAGGCAGTTTTGTATCATCTTCTCACAGTGGAAATAACATCTAGCCATCGGAGAGTTCTCCCAATTTCCCTTTCAGCTCTCCCAAGGTCAATGAAATCCCTTCTGGGTAAAGTGACCATTCTACTCTATCCATTATCCCCATTCTCTAACAATTATAAGGAAGCTCTTCTCAGGCTTTGTGAAAGAGTTTTCCTCTTTACATTTCTGTCTCAACCAACCATTTATAAAATAGGCTTTCATCAAATCCTTATTTTTCCAAATTGCCTAATCTAAATCTGGAAGGCAGGAGATGCTGGCTTTCGGAGTAATTCCTTCAGCAACTTCCCCTGCCCCTGAATACACTTGATCAGGTTTGAGGCCCTCTCTCTGTTTTCTCCCTTCTTTTCAATAAAGCTACTAAACTCAGGACACCGAACAGAAGATGCTGGCAGGGCCACCGTTGTAGTGGGTACCACTGCTGAAAACATGAGAGAGTCACAACAGGGTCCACGTCTCAGAAAAGCTCCCTGAAATATCAAGTCATCCCAAGGTGTTAAGATGGGAAGAACGGATTTCAAACCTGGAGCCTCATCAAACTGTGGAGTCAGGGCTCCAATCTTTCTCCCTCAGAGATTTAAGAGGGAACATGTTCAGCTCTGTACACAACACCTTGGAGAGGGAGCAGGGAAGGATCTCCTTTCACCTAGAAGGTTATGAAAATACTGCATTGTTTTCATCCATTTGGACAGCTTCTGAGCGAGCCGTGCTGCTCTCCCAGCCTCACCGACAGATGTCCACCAGCTGGTCCAGCTCGGGGCAGCTGCACTCGTACATGTCCCGGCAGCTCGTGTGGCTCTGGTTCATTAACTCCCCCAGCAGCTGGACCGTGTTGTCAGGTGCTTCCTCACATATCTTCTTAAACTGGAGCACCCGCGCAGCCTCGCTGTACACGTGCTTTGCCCGCTGGTGGAGTTTGAAGACGAGCACTTAGGAAGAAAGGGGACGGGGACCAAGGTTAGAAATATTTACCAGGCAACCCAGTGCAAAGAAAAACAGTCATTGAGGACTTCCGTTTCTATCTTCATTATCAATACCTTAGACTTTAAATAGGTCTCTCTTTCACTGAAAGAAATCTTCATAGTCTACCTTTGTCCCTTTTCAAGTCAGTTTTACTTTTTTCTCGATACGGAATACCGTCTCAGAAGTACACTTTGTACCCTTCATTCTACACACCCAGATGTGTGCGTGCACGTGCGTGCAAACTAACTCTCCTGCAGGGAGGGAGACGTAGCGTGTATCGGGCACCCCCTGCGCGTCGGGCCCTTTAGAGACACTGTCTCAGGTAGTTCTCCTCACAGCACTTGGGGGGGGGGGTTGGCAGCATGATCTCTGTGGAACAGAGAGCAGACTGAAATGACATGCCTACCGTCACACATCCAGAAACTGGAGAGCAGAATATCAATCAGGATGTCTGATCTCAGGGCCACGTTCTTTCCACTGTGACCCACCAGAAAGGACCACTGAAAATGCTTACGCTGGCAATTCTATTTATAAAAATGTATCCTAGAGATAAGCATAAGTACTTACATATGTATACACACACGTATGTACAGCAGTGTTATCTATCGTAGCAGAAAATAGGGAATAACTTAAATGTCTAATTAACAAGAAACATTTTAAAAATTAAGCTACATTCTGGGGCGCCTGGGTGGCTCAGTCGTTAAGCGTCTGCCTTCGGCTGAGGGCGTGATCCCAGGATTCTGGGATCGAGCCCCCCATCGGGCTCCCTGCTCTGCTGGGAGCCTGCTTCCTCCTCTCCCACTCCCCCAGCTTGTGTTCCCTCTCTCGCTGGCTGTCTCTCTCTCTCTCAAATAAATAAAATCTTTTTTAAAAAAATTAAGCTACAGCCATTAAAAATCAAGTGAAAAGATACAAAACTGTATGTATAACTGATACTAATTTTGCATTCACATATATACATATTTATATAAATTTTAATTCTAAAAATTCTAAGAAAGCACCAAAATATTAACAGTTATTATCTCTGTGGTACATTATGGGTGATTTTATTTTCTCCTTACCACATTTCTATACTTTCTAGATTATCCACAACGACTCTAACTGCAGTTCCAGAAACATGTCCTACTACAGGGGCTTTATCCATAATGCTTACACACTCCCATGAATAACAACTGGGACGTCCTTACCGTTTTCAGCCTTGCTGAAGTTGCTGGGCTGGTGCCGTGGGCCTGGGGAATTTGTGATTATATGGAAGCTACCTAGCCTACTGGAAAGAGCCAGAGCTGTGACTCACAAGTTCTGTCATTTCTTCTCGGCTCTGTGACAGTTAGCCGTACCCAGTTAACTGTACCTCTGCACGGTTCTATTTCCCCATCTCTAAAACGAGGTTGAGAATTACTTCTGGGTCTAACATTTTATGATTCTATGAAAATCTCCTTCCAAGCCTCCTCCCCTCCCCCACGTTGTTAGATGCTATAGAGAGGATGCTGTGACTGTCACCTTCTGTCTGCACCTGCAGTTCTACTCTCTGCTCTTCTCTACACCGCTATCTGCCTCAGGAGGCTGACCCATATGATTACACCCTTGGGTTCCCTTGCCATCTAGATTAGGGAAAGGGAGATCACTGAGAAATGGGAGGGAAGAGACCAGGTCAGAAGATTTATTCCCCAGCTCCCTCTTTGCAGCTGGTTCCGCCACTCCACTGAAGGACAATGAGCAGCCTTTCAAGGTAGCCTTTTCTACAAGACTTGATCGTCCCGTGTCGGCCTCCGGGTTCCTCTCCCTAGACTTTTACTACTTTTTCAGAGGTGCTGTCACATTTCACTTACGAACCAATATATTTTATTAAAGTTTCAGGTCACATTTTTTTTTTCCCTTCCACAGCACTGTCCAACTCTCGGAGACGGATAAAAGGGCAGCCATGGCTAAAGGAAGTGAAGCCATTCTTAGGATTTGGGTAAAGTTCAGTAATTACAAGGGTGGGGCTACCTTTTGATAAATTAATAAAAAACTAAAGTTTTCTTTCAAACATTCTCAATTCAGTCATATTAGGTATACTAAACTTAGAGTTAACTGCTTGCATCAATGAAATGATGCAAAATTCATATGAATTTTCCTGTTCTCTTTCAAAGAGGACCAAATTCAGTCATCAAATCTAGTCAGTTCTTTTGCAATATGTCTTGTAATCATCCCTCCCTTATATTGCCACTGTCATCACCCAAATTTGCACTTTTATTCCTTTTCCCACTTGAACTATTTTGCAGCCATTTCTAAATTGATATCACTGTCTTAATCTCTCCTCCCTGCAACCTCCCTCGAGGACAACACTGCCAGACTGAGCTCCTGACACACAGCCATACTCCATCCCAGTAGGAGGTCTTCCCTCCAGCCAAAGTCCCCTACTTAGAGTTACCCGAACATTCCTTGCTTGCTTCTTAAGATACTCAGTAGCCACACAAAAATAGTTCCCTGTCCTTTCTCTCCCTGTCAAAATTTCACCTGTTTCAGTTTAATTTTTTCATGCTCCAAGAAGCCATGATGGCCCCAGCTGGAAACACCCTCTTGACTCCATACCACTCTTGCAGTCCATCATCTCATATGCAGCCCATATTAAATTTTCCCAGTTGTCATTTAAATTTCAGTAGATTGATACAGGATCCGAACAAAGCCCACACATTATATTTCATTGTTATATCTAGTAAAGTCACTTTTAATCAAGAATTTACAGTGACTTTTGGGGCGCCTGGGTGGCACAGCGGTTAAGCGTCTGCCTTCGGCTCAGGGCGTGATCCTGGCGTTATGGGATCGAGCCCCCACATCAGGCTCCTCCGCTATGAGCCTGCTTCTTCCTCTCCCACTCCCCCTGCTTGTGTTCCCTCTCTCGCTGGCTGTCTCTATCTGTCAAATAAATAAATAAAATCTTTGGAAAAAAAAAAAAAGAATTTACAGTGACTTTTGATAGTCTGGATTCCCAATGTCACGTAGATAAAATACACATACATTTTAGGGCCATATCCTAGAATAAAACTCAATAGAGTCCATTAGGGACAGTATGTTTTAGTTTTTCTTTAGGATTACATAGTCCTTTAGGATGAAATATTCTCCACTAGGATTAAATATTCTAAAATAGAAACCGTCCAGAAAGGTGTTTTTTTTTTATATTTTATTATTATATTATGTTAGTCACCATACAGTACATCCCCAGATTCCGATGCAAAGTTCGATGCTTCATTAGTTGCGTATAACACCCAGTGCACCATGCAATACGTGCCCTCCTTACTACCCATCACCAGTCTATCCCATTCCCCCACCCCCCTCCCCTCTGAAGTCTTCAGTTTGCTTCTCATAGTCCATAGTCTCTCATGTTTCCTTCCCCCTTCTGATTACCCCCCCTTTCTTTATCCCTTAGAAAGGTGTTTTTTTTTTTTTAAGATTTTATTTATTTATTTGAGAGAGAGAGAGACAGAGCACAAGCAGGGGAGGGGCAGAGGGAGAGGGAAAAACAGACTCCCCGCTGAGCAGGGAGCAGACATGGGGCTCGATCCCTGGGTCCTGAGATCATGACCTGAGCTGAAGGCAGACACTTAACCAACTGAGCCACCCAGGTGCCCCCAGAAAGGTGTTTTATACTAGGACTAGTGTTTTGCTTTGTGACAAGAAACATTCAGAATGTACCGAGCAGATGACCAGAACTTCACAAACCTGGCACCTTCTCGTATCTCTTCATTGCAGAGTGTTTCACACCGACTTCTGAATAGGAACATCTACTTTGAAGGTCTGCCATGCACCTTCAGAGCTCCATGGCTCACACCCCCACAACGGTAGTAATTCCAACAACAAGGGAGAGGGCAGAAAGGGCATCTGGTTTCAATTGTGATATAAAACTCTTGCCAAAGGCTACAACAGATTTGGAGACCACCCTTTGGGAGGAAAAGCAGTTCTGTGTTGGCTGGACGTCACAGATGCTCTCTGGATCCAGGATTCTGGCTTGTTATGTGCTGGCAGCTCGTCAGGTCTCTTGTTACGCAGATACCAAAAAATCCAAGAAAATCTGAAACTTTGTCCACAATAGCTTTCTTCCCTGTCCAGTTAACTTTAAAACCGGATGCTCCAACTGTCTATAAGCTCTTACAATTCTTGAGAGCAATTATGATATTAAAAGATGAAGGAAGTTGTCTCTTGCTATGCTCACCACATGCATGATTACTTCCAAGGCAAATTTAATTTAAGAATATAACACCAGACACTATTAGTGTCCTATCCTATCATGGGAAATTTGAGGCTTCAAAGCAGGATATACCACATAGACTTTGAAAGATTGACTTTCTCCAGTGTGACTCTTAGATAATGACTGAGTCTAATCCTGAAATCATGACACAGATTCCAAGATCTAAATGATCACGACCATAAACACTTAAATTGCAAAAGCCGTTGAATAACTTCACTTGTATAATAATTTTGTTAGCTCTAAACTTCCTCTTCCCTCTGACTTCCTGGGTCAGTACACCGACCACACAGGCCCCGTGCGGGAGCTATTTTGTTGACCTGGAATGCTCCTCCCCATGATCTTGACATGGCTGGCCCCATTTGTCATTCAAGTCTCAACTGTCACAGCTTCAAGGAGACCTTCCCTCAACTCCAATCTAGAGTAACTCCCTCACATACATATTCTCTCCATCCTATTTTATTCTGCCAACGCTTACTACCAGCCCAAATATCTTGTGCATATATTTGTTAGTTGGTTTGTGGTTATTTCTCACCACTAGGTCAGCCCTGGGAAAGCAAGGGCCTTCCTTATCTACAGAATTTCACTTCTGTATCTTCAGCAGCTGAAATAGGGTCTGGCACACCATAGGGGCTCAATAAATGTTCACTGAAGGAACGGTCAGTTCCTTGTCTTTGTAGCAAAACTGCACTGAAAGCTGGCAAGATAAACAATTATGGGACAAATGCAATAGAGAAGACCTACTATTTTGGCAATTTGTGCTTACTAGCACCTTCACCAAAAAAGTGGGAAAAGTTGACTAAAAGAAGGTTAAAAGAAAATTAGTAAGCTCCGTGTCCAAAGTGTACCTAACACACATTATCACAGATGGCAGAATGGTTTATATTGTGTTTTGCTTCACAGATGTAGAAGAAAGGAGATTTCTAAAACAAACAAGATGTGTTTCACATAAAAGGGACGGAAGAGAAATAGATCATCATAACCAGTTAAAATAATTTTTTCTCTTAGACAACCTTTGTAACAAAAAAGGTGTCTGCTCACTTTTACCTTAAAAGGATGGCCACATAGCTTATGATCAGAACCCATCTGTAATCGATGGATCTAAAAAGGGGAACAGATGAGTGGTTCTTTTGTGGTATCTTTAGTGAGAAAGAGCCTGTGACAGAAGTAACACACTAGGCACCATTTTCCTCATAAAAGCTCTAACAGCAGTAGGTCAATAGGAGATGGGGGACATACCTATTCAATTTCTGAAAGAGCCCCCACTGATTCCATTTAATTTTATTTTTTTACTTAAGAGCCTTTTTATTACCTCATCTTCTACTACAGGTGATGACAAACACCCTGAGTAAGATGGCCACCTCGCGTCAATCAACCAATAGTTCTTATGGAACACCTGCTATGTGCTCCACGCCAGGCTCCAGGTGATGGTAAACACATGGGAAATAGAAGCCCTGGATACGAGGAACTCAACAGCTCAGTTAAACAAAGAAAGCAAACTCTGAGACCACTGGACAGTGATGCACTGCAGCAGACCCAAGTGCTATAAATGCTGAAGGTGCGCGACGATGACAGGGTTCGGTGGAGGAAGACCAGTACGGGAAGGATCAAAGAAGAGCCCGAACTACAGAGTTTCCTGGCTGCAAAGAAAGGGTAGCCAAAGGCTCGAGCTGGGAACAGGCAGAGCGTGTTTATAGACCTGAGGAGAGCGAATGGACCAGAACCTGGGGCAGTCTCTTGAGGAGGCTGTCCTCACATCTGAAGCTTTAACATCCCTTGCTACACATGCTACACAAAGGTTGCAAACGAACAACCCATGTTCCACACCCAGCCACAGTGATGCCTCTTGACCCATGTATTGTTTTCTAAACTGGGGATTTTTATATAAGAATCTGGATTTCTGCTATTCCTTGAAAAACTGAAGGCTGGCAGCACTGAACCTATTCTTGCACAAAGGTCGTTGACCTTTCCACACAGTTCCCTCCATTCCCAATTATCTGACATTCAGCTTGCCTCACAGTTTACATGCCTGCCTGGTCCCTGTAGGCAACTACATGTGGGACGCTTTTTCCACAAAACCCTCTATTACAAGAATTCTTGGCTAGAGAGGAAAGAGTGGGCAAACCAAGTGGGTCATCACGCCATAATGAGCCACTGTTACTAACAAATACCACCTCTCCTCCTTTAGGTGCATCGATAGCTCCATATTGAACTAAACTCTGTTCCAGTAACTTCTACTGTTTGGTCTTAGTTCTGCTCCCCAGAGATATATAAACTCAGACAGCCCTTGAGAGATCTGAAGAAAGCTCTCATGTCTTATGTTTTTTCACACATTGATGAGGATACAGTTTTCTCTGTCAATACTGAGGGAACACTAATGGATAAGATGAGCTCTTTACCCTCAAGAAGTAACAGCTCAACAAAAGACAAATGTTGGCGAGGATGTGGAGAAACTGGAACCCTTGCACACTGCTGGTGGGAATGCAAAATGTGCAGCCACCATAGAAAACAGTACAGAGGTTCCTCAAAAAATTAAAAATAGAACTACCGTATGATCCCATTTGCTCAGGGGCCTCTCGGAAGAACTATGTAGAAGGTGCCTCAGAATAGGCCCATCAGCAGATGGGAAGCCTGAGGCATTTATCCACAGATATGCCCACTGTTGCCCCCAAAGGGGGTTAACTTCTCCACAAAGATGTGCCCGGGCAGCGCACCTACCTTCAGTGACTTTGGAGAATGCCCAAGCTGACAAAGACACATGCACACCAGCTGCTAATGTGACATGGCCTGCTGGCAAAGCCGGAATCAGATGAGCCAAGGGGATGGAGCACAGAGACTGTGACCTTCACAGAAGAGGTGAGACCAGCTGAATTTAAACGATGAGTAGGTGCCCAGAAAACCAACTAAAAGGTGGGATAAAGAGCCAAGAAAAGCACTGGGAACTTAAGGCAGAAGGAACATCATGAGCAAAGACACGGATTAAAAAACATGACGTGCTTTGAGAAAATCCACAGTACTTAGATGTGACTTGCTCGGAACGAGGACCAAGAGCAGAAGCAACAGGAAATACAATGACAGAGAAAACTGAAGCGGTAGACAGAGGCCAGATCATCAAGGTTTGGTAAATCACCCTAAGTAAGGTATTTAAATTGTATCCTGTAGATAATGGTTCTTGGCCTTTTAAGAGTTACAGAAACTTTCAAGAATCGAATAAAAGCTAGAGACCCTCCCCCCATCTGAACGCACAAATACCCCAAATCCTACATATAGTACAACATACACACAAGATTCCATAAAGCTATCCTTGGTTCCAGGTTAAAAATTCCAGCTAGAGGGGCGCCTGGGTGGCACAGCGGTTAAGCGCCTGCCTTCAGCTCAGGGCGTGATCCCGGCGTTATGGGATCGAGCCCCACATCAGGCTCCTCTGATAGGAGCCTGCTTCTTCCTCTCCCACTCCCCCTGCTTGTGTTCCCTCTCTCGCTGGCTGTCTCTATCTCTGTCGAATAAATAAATAAAATCTTAAAAAAAAAAAAAAAAAAAAAAAAAAAATTCCAGCTAGAAGTAAGAAATCATTACAGGCTTTTAGCAATTATGTCAGTCAGGATTCTTGTTTGTAAACAACAGAAACCAACATGGACTAACTTAATCAAAAAAGGAATTTATTTTAAGATATTAGAGAGCTCACAAAATCTATTAGAATGACAAGAATTCCACATACCGCTTCTCTATTAGAACACAAGAAAACCAGGCACAAATGAGTCAGAAGCTAAGGGAAGAGGGCAGCAAACACTGTCACAGTCACGTCACAAGTCTCGATATGACATCAGGCTCGAGATACCTTATCAACAGACCCTGTGCGTGGTAGACTCAAAGCCCCAGACATAAGCACATGCCAGGACACCAGGAGGAACCTAAGGCACTTGTCACCCGGTTGTGAGGTGTCAAGCCACCTGGGAGAGGCATATCTGACCCTTCGGCTTCTACCATAGGAAGCAAGACCCACCCTCTCATCAACATGCACACAGACTTCCCTAGGGAAGGGGCCTGGATGCTTCGTAGCCGAAACTATGGCACCCACCCCCAGCAGCAGGGAAATACCGTGACTCTATCAGCAGTGACATTTTCTCCTCTCCAGACCAACCACCCAGCTTCCCTCACATGACTGGACTTCAAGTCTCCTTCACCCATCATTCCTTCTAAAAGGATGATGCCCGCAGTGTGCCCTAGGAGTCAGTCTGAGGAGTGCAGAGTACGGTTAGACCATGGTTTCCCTCACCCTCAATACAAAGAGGTTCTTCGTGTAGCCTCATATCACCAAACTGCACAAAGGTTGTGTGGGTATGGATGAATGCAAGCACTGGTCTTCAGCTAACAAGCTCAAAAGTGATAAATATTTGGGGAATCAGGCTTGGGTAAAAACTTCATCTCAAGATCATTAATCAAAACAAAATAAATAAATACGCTGGTCCGGGAGAACTGGAAATCTTTCTCACGTATGTATATAATTAATCTTTCTGAGACTCTCATACCCCAAAATACTTCCCCAGTGTTTGGGTGAGGGGCTAAAAGCAGTCGAGTCTTTAGTTGTCTTTGCACCCCCATGTAGCTGCACGCTACCGGCCAATTTCTCTTCAAAACAAAAGGCTCCACTGGGCTAACCCAAGAGTTGTTTTCCAAGAACAGCAATCCAGAGGTGGATGGGGAAACCACTTCAGAATCTACTCGGGAGTCCTCTGTTTTCCTATGCAGCAAAGTCATAATAAGTCCCTGCTCTGAGGCATAGAAGCTTTGGACTATTTAAGCAGTAGAATGGAAAAACACTATATATTCCTCATTGAAGTTGGACTGTGGTTTCAAATTTATTTTCCTAATAATAATATTTTTCAGAAATGTGAAGTTTCTGAAATGGTCAAACCCACAAAAAATGAACTGCTGTTTTCAGCCACATTAGCATCCCATTCCCATGCTGCAAACACTAAATTAAATTAGCATTTTATATTTAAGAGGAAAAAAAAACTTTACCTGCTCTTAAAAGCAAAACCACAGATGAAAAAAAAAATATATATATATATGCACTTTCAACACAAACCACATTAATCCATGGAAAACTAAATTCCAACAGTCATTCGTGACTATTTTCAAATCCACGGCATAATGCCATCGTTTCTGCGGAGAGTAAGGGCATCCCACGTGTTCATAACTTCCCTTGCTCAGACTCCAAGAGCAGCAAGAGCCAGCATTGTGTGTGTCATACTAAACCCCACTCCTCTGACCTTGAAACCTTTGCCTCACTCTGCTGTTGTCACCCTCACCTGCACTTTATACTGTGGCAACACACGAAGCCCCTGTTAACTCCAGGGCCATTCAGATGACAAGACGGGGCCCATCGCTCCCTAATCAGCGTGTTCCCTTCTAATTACAGTCATCACACACTGCTTTAGGAGGGCAAGGGCTGTGCTGTCTTCATCTTTATAGCCGTGAAGAACACTGTCACAGTCACATCACCAGTCTAGATATGAAATCGGACTCGAGATACGATATCAACAGACCCTGTGCCTGGTAGACTCAAAGCCCCAGACATAAGCACATGCCAGGACACCAGGAGGAACCTAAGGCACTTGTCACCCGGTTGTGAGGTGTCAAGCCACCTGGGAGAGGCATATCTGACCCTTCGGCTTCTATCATAGGAAGCAAGACCCACCCTCTCATCAACATGCACACAGACGTCCCTAGGGAAGGGGCCTGGATGCTGCGTAGCCGAAACTATGGCATCCACCCCCAGCAGCAGGGAAATACCGTGACTCTATCAGCAGTGACATTTTCTCCTCTCCAGACCCTAGAACCTAATAAAGAGTCTTGAATGTAACAATAAATTCTCAATAATTCTCAACTAATTCTCAATAAATGTCAACTTCTTGTTCCCATCCCATCAGCAAAGGAAAAATCTAAAGCTACTTCCTAGATGAGCCACATTTTTATGTTTCCCTCTCTTTCTTGAGGAAACTACTTTCCCATGAACTTCCCTAAAACTTTGTTCTTGGAAAAAGTGAAAGGACCAGGCAATTTCAAGTCATCTGACAAGAAGCCTAGGGAGTTGGAAAGGAGTCTTGGTCAATGCAGAGCTGAATGAAGGACTATGGAAAACAAGGGTCACACTTCCCTAGAGCTGACCTGTCCTAATATTTTAGCATAAATGGGAATGAGCTCTTGTCTTTGTTTTCTTCTATTAATTGAATTACTGGGGGGTGGGGGGAATGAAAAGGAGCAAAAAGGACGAGGAGAGGCAAAGGGAAACTCAGTGTTTATCTGAGAAATAAGTAGTATGTTTTCACCAGAACACTTCAGCATTTATTTTATTGCTGTCTTCCCACAGAATGCTGAATAAAGGAGACAAGGATTATGGCGGTCTTGCCGATTACTAATACACAGCCCCTAGCTCAGTGCTTGGATAGTTGCCCTTCAGTCGAGTACTTATTGAATAAAGGAATAAACATTTACTCTTATTTACTTATATTACTCGTTTATTTGCCATTATGATCAAAAGGTAGGAGTTTGCCAAATTACGACAATAGACGAAGTGAGAAGCTATGTCGTCCGCCAAGCAAGAGCCACTAGCTTGCACAGCTGCCGCCCAGCGTTCGCTTCTGAAAGGGATGCACAGCGCAGACCAGGAAGGTGGCCTGGGCCTGGCATAAGAGGGGAGAGTGAGGGAGCTCTGACGCGGGCTAAATGGGGCCCTCCCCTTAATTTTCTCGTGGCATGTAGTGAAGACAGTAGACCCTCTCTACACCTGGACTTTCCAGAATGCAGTGTGATATTAGGGAAGAGAAAAGGGGCGCACTTTCACAAACATCTCACGAGATGCTCCTATTCTCAAGGTGCTTACAACATAACCGGTCATATCCTGCAGACAGATGAGGAGGCTGCTATTTCCCAGGAGGCTGCTATTTCCCAGAAGCCCGCGATTCCACACGTGTTTATGGAGTGGAGCCCCCCAGGGACCAGGGTGGGAAGGGAATGCACACAGGCATGAGTTGGTTTGTGGTCTGTGTTCATGTTTATGTGCTTGTCCATAAACCAGTTCTGTGTACATATCAGACTCTCTCCCGTTATCAGATTCTTTTTCCCTTTCTCTTTGTCTATCTGACGGCTTTTGGATTACCATCCTCTCTGCCCCTTTTCCCCTGTTGGACTAAAATACAGAAGTGAAATGTATACCTTGCTATTTAGTGTTGAGTAGAATTTTATATTCCTTGCTCTTAGAACATTTTATAGTTTCCCATTGAAATTATTACTGCTATTCCTAATGAGCTGGTCTCTGGTCTTTTGTGCTGCATCAATAACCCAGGGGCACTAATGGACTGAAGGTGTTCATTCTTGTGCTCTCTCCTACCCCATTCCTGCCTAAAGACAATAGCTTTAAAACAAACAAACAAACTATGCAGTGTCTCTGCCTTTGAATGTAAAGTGGGGCCATGTCACGTTTCTGTTAGGAAACCTGCAGCTTATATGAAGATCAATCAAGATCTCGTGAGACTAAAACTGTGAAGGTCTAGACAGATAGAGTGGGTCATCATTTTGTTGTCATTACTCTTAAAATTTGGCAATAACCTGCTCAAAGTCCCTAGATCCATACCTAGTTACTTCTCCTGAGTCGTGGAAACAAACTAGACACAAACTCATGTGGAGAAGAAGTACACAGTTTCTAATTTAGAAATTCTTATGAGGAAATTTCCTTCCACCTGAAGCTAGGTGCTCTGAAAAATAACAAGAGATATTTCCCTGGACCATAACCTAAGATTGTAGAATAACAGGCTCCTGAAAAAGAGTCTGTGTGAACTCTATAAGACAAGGGAGAACCAAGAACTAGGAAGGATTTCACCAAAGTGCAGATAAATGCCAGTATGAGAGAAATATGCAACATAAAAAGAGATCACAGTATGTCTAATTTTTAAGTGAAAATACTTGGAATTTGGTCAAGAACAATATTCATTGTCCCAGATGTCTGGAAAGAAATGCCAGCTTCATAATTTTACGTGAGAAAGTAAATTGGTTCTCATCACTTAGATTTGATAGGATGAGACTCATAGCTACACAGCACAAGGAAGTGTGGTTGTCGTAGGGCTGTTTCCAAAATGTTCCCCGTGCTCTTTACACATGTTAAGACAGATGGCACTTCCCCACCCCTGCTGAAGTTCTTCACGTTCACATGACTTGCTTGAGCCAATGAAATGAGAGTAGTAGTGATGGTGTCGCTCGCTAGCGGATGCTAAAAGTCACTGAGTGATTAGCAATATTCCCCTCTTCTGGCCACAGGAATTATGGACAGATTGAGATAGACGCCCCCAAACCTGGGTGCCTGTATGTCTCAGATGAACAGCCTCCTCTGCTGCTTTGTGTTGAATATGCAGAGTGGGCATGTTTTTCAGGGGTCAAGCCACTGAGACTTAAGACTTGTTACTGAAGCATAATCAGCCTGAATACACCAAAGGAGGAGATAATCACTTTGACCAAAATAAACAGATTTAACTATAAGGAAAGCAGCTTCGTATACAAAGAAAATATTTACCTTCATGGAAACCTAAAACTGTGAAAATGAAAGCAAAAATAGCAAAAAAGTAAAAGAAGAGCGGCAAGATGCTGTCCTCTTAGGTAGATGAAGACTATAGAAGGTGTTCTCTGAATCCAAACCAGCAGAGGGGCAAAACGGGACACAGTGAGACATCAGCTGTCCTATCCACAGAACCCTCATTCTACTCAAAACAGAGGGTCTAGTAAATTCACAGCTGACCCTCTGATGATTTCACCTCTCAGAAAGTAGAGATACATCCATGATAAATTCAAGCAAAAGGAATACTGAGTAATGTCAAGTCATGTATCCTAGACTTAAGAAAAGCACATATTTAAAAGTTGAGAAATTGTCTTTTTCCTTTTCCCTCCTTCCTTTCCCTTCCCTTGAGGCAGCCAGGAATGGCATGGCCAACAAAACCAGAGTCAAAAAGGCATATGGGCTGAGGAAGTAGCCAGGAACTACAAGGTCGGGGCCAAGGAGGCTGGCAGGGCTGGGACCAAGGTGGTGGTCAGGGCTGAACAGCCCAGGGCACCAGCAATGCCAAGGCCAAGGAGGCAGCTGGGGTGAAGGAGGTAACTGGCAGCACCAGGAAACCAGGTAGTTACAGGAGAAACAAGCAAATTGAAAAATATATTAGGAAAGATGAAAGGCATTTTTTTTATGCTTCAATGGTCTAAGCAGGGACCCCAGGTGCCACTGCAGCTCATGTACCTTATCACTTCTCGGCCAGCTCACTTCACTGGCATGCAGTAGCAGCTCGCAGCTCGGTCCACGGCGCCCCCACCCCCACCCCGATCCCACTGACCTTTCTTTCAGCTTCTCTGACTCTTGGGCCAGGTACATTTTTAGCTTCCCCTGCAGGACACCGGAATCATCTAAGTTGCAGGCCCCGAGGTGGTGTGAGTTTGACTCCTGTTCCTGGCCGTCCTCATGGGCTCCTGCTTCTACTTGCTGACCCCCACTTCACATCAATCATCACTGCCTGATGTCTTTCCCATCGACTCAGGTTCCAGCACCGGATGCCATGATAGAGCCTTGTGTACTGTTTAAACAGCTCACGCAATTGCATGTGGTCAAATCTAAATAATAAATCCCTTTCTCTGATAAAAACCTAATACAGGGGCACCTGGGTGGCACAGCGGTTAAGCATCTGCCTTCAGCTCAGGGCGTGATCCTGGCGTTACAGGATCGAGCCCCACATCAGGCTCCTCCACTATGAGCCTGCTTCTTCCTCTCCCATTCCCCCTGCTTGTGTTCCCTCTCTCGCTGGCTGTCTCTATCTCTGTCAAATAAATAAATAAAATCTTTAAAAAAAAAACAAAAAACCTAATACGTCCCACATCAGTGGCGTAGAGGGAGGGCTTATGTAGAGAAAGGGCCTTGAGTCACTTCATGAGTTTGAATCCCAACTCTGCTCCTTTTAGCTGTTTGACCTTAGGCAAGTTACTTAATCGTTCTGTGCCTCAGTTTCCTCATCTGTAAAATAGAAAAATACTGGAGCCTACCTTATGGGATGTTCCTAGTGGCAAAATCATCTGAAGCCAGTCTTTATTATCCCTTATGATCCTCTAAACTAAATCTATGTAGCCTGTGCTCTCTTTCACTCACAGAGATTTCAAATGTTTTAAGGAAAGTCGATGTGTGAATTCAAAGACCACTGTCAAAAACATTGAGGTGCAAGACAGAATGCTCTGTTGGCTGCAGAACATTGGTATCACTCTTTCTTTATAGAATGAAAAAGGAATATTCAACATTATTAACAGTTATGTCATTGAACACAAGCCAAACTAGTATTGTAATGGAAAATGCATTTGCCTTTTTTAAACAGAATTTCAAACAAACAAAAACACCTACCAGAAAGTTCTTTGTTTCCCAGGAGCCGCCTAATTTGGGGAGTTTGACTGTCATATCTCAATAGTATGAACAGGTTAGGAGGGTCGGGACGACGGTGTAAAGGAACGGTGAATGAATCGGTATTTGACTGCGTGTGTCCGAAGGTGTTCAAGCCAGTTTACGGCCTGGAAAAGGACTATTTCATGCAGGTACTCTAAGCCTGAGGACAAGTATAGCAAATGTTTTAAAGGACTTGGAAAAGTGTAAGTGCTTGGAACACAGTAAGTACTCAATGTTAGATGTTGTTAATACCATTATTATATTAATAGGGGATGAACAGGTATTTTTTTAAAAGCTAGATATAACCACCCTTTACTTAGAGTTTGAGTGTGTTCTTGAATTGGCCTCCTACCCATTACTTCTCTATATGGATAGAAGAAAATTAATTTAACTCATTTATGCATTCAGGAGCATGTGCTAGTCATCATGGGAATACAGAGATGCACAAAACAGGGACCCTTTTGCAAGGATACAAATCCCGGGGGAAGATGGTGCCTCGTGGCTCATATTTAGTTGCTGTGACTCTTTCAGGGTTTATTTCTGGGAAATGCCACTATAGGAACTACTGTACAGGAGTTTCATCTGAGGATGGAAAAGCTGTTTCCAGCTTGCTTTCATAGCTGTAGGTCACCAGAGTCCATAGGTCTGCTGTTGTCAGGAAGGTGGATGTCCCCTTCCTCCTTCCCTACACCAGGGAGAGTCTCCCTGAAGCTAAGGGCTCTGTACATAGGATGACCTTCCTACAGAGAGGAAAACCCTCGTCCTCAACAAAGAGGATCCGAGTGTCTGACAGAGGTAAATGTTTAGTCTCACTGAACTAACTCTCTATCACATCCCCTCCTGCCAGCCCAAATCACATCAACTCGAGAAATCTGGGGAACTCAAGGGTTTGAAAGTACACAGTATGAAGAGATGGTCAAGTTCACAGATTCATCCTGGGCCTGTTTCAGTTCAAGATGGCCAAATGTATTTAAGACTACTGTAGGGGTCAACTCCTTCTCAAAATGTACCTTCAGAATTTGTTTCATTTTAGCTCTTTTAAAAGTCTCACACAAGGGGATGAAAATTCCAGAATTCTCCTGCTTTTGTGGCTCCACAGTGGCTCAGGAACCGTCATTAGCCTTGTGGGAATAAGGGGAGGTTCTGAGCTCTAGCCTACCTGTCAGTGGCATAGGCACCGGCCAGTATACAACACATATCACTGGTGTGATTCCAACACACGGATACTGGGTTGTGCCTACAGAAGTTGAGAGTTTCAAGATGCCATGTCTTTAAAATCATACCTAATAAGGTATGTTCACATTCATTTTTAGTTCCTTAAATATTTGAAAAGGAAACATAAACCAATGAATAGGGGGTATATAATATGCACACAGTTGAAAGAGGAAGAGGGAAACCCACAAACGAAGCATTATCCCCAAGTGATCGGAGATAAAAGTTTTATTTCTAGGAAAAGAAAACCCTTTACTCCTGGCATGATCCTGCCCTCTGTGGCCAGATAGCTGAGAAGTCAACAGGAACTGAGCAACAAAACAGAGAGAGGGAAGAGAAGTACAGAGGGAAAGGAAAAAGGACGAAATGAAAGCTAATTTTCCTCACACTTGACTTCCAAAACAACTTAAAGCATATCTTTTGTGCATAACAAAAATAGTTACTTGATTTATCCTTCTAATACTGTGTTTCATAAGAATTTATTATAAAAATGAAAACAACAAACAAAACTGAAGGATTCATTGTATTTGGCATTATTAGAAGTCCATCACCAGATTGTATGGATTTCTGCTCAACCAGTATCTGTAAACCCTAGAAAGGTCTATATTATCCTTTGGAGTTTCTTCTAGACTCTTCAGAGAAAACTTTTCTTCCAAAATTCTTACAAGAACAATTAAATGCATTGAGGTCATAGAATTTAGTGTCTGATATCTTATAAACTATTTTTAAATCAATTTCCTTAATATCTGAGAACACTTAATTAGAAAATGAAATTACTAACCAACTTTATATTTCTCCATCACATAAAAACAAACTACTTTTCTCAGGCCTAACTGAGATAATCCATGAGGACCGCACTTTTATCTACTAAGAAACTCCACAGCACTTCTCACAGTTCTTTTGTAACACAACAGTTCATGCACATTCTGGCTAAGTTGAGTTTGCTCCTTAAATTAAGCAAGCTACTGGATGCTACATGATTTTACACTTCTATGGCCAAAGCACCAGAATCGGAAAGAGCCAAAAGGAAACTCTTTAACCTCAAAGAAGCCTATCTTCATCACCTCTCTTTAGTTTCAAGAAAAAAAATCAGAGCCAAGCAAAATAAAAATCCAATATTATCTGAGCTGGTGCAGGTTTGCTAAGGCCAGCTTATTAATATGCTGAGAAAAAAAAAATCAATAGCAGGAAGAGAATTGGATTAAACCAGAAGACTAGGATTTGGGATCTGGCTTTCGTACTTACCACCTGTAAATCTTGACAAATCCTATAACTCTGTGACCTTACTTTCTTCACCTTTGAAATGAAGACAACCATGTGACCCAGAGTTGTTGTGAGATTCAAACTATATGATGCAAGTGAAGAGAAATATGTGAACCATAGGGCAAATAAGTTTTTTGTTGCCTTTTTTACTGTAGGCGTCTTCTCTAAGAGCAATCCATGTCAGCGCCCTATGGTTGCTCAAATGCCTGATTATTGCTCATGACTTAGGAAATCACAGGATCCAAACAAATCAGTCAGCAACTGGCCAGCACTTTGTCAGCATATGGTCCCGGGCAGTTACTGAGCTCAGCACGGCGACTCGTGTCCACCCCAGCACAGTGCCTCTGAGCAGAGGGGCCACCCCTGCGCCAGCTGTGTGCGCCCCCCTCTCCTGGTTCTGACCACAGCTTCATCTTTTCCTCTTGGCCTCTTGGTTCACACCTTAGGAGACAAACCCCCCAAACCAGTCTGGCCCCTGAACTTCTAGAAACCCATATTTCATATCACACCCTAGGACTCTTCCTACCTGTGGGCAAGGCCTGACAAATAATACTTAAATTACTCCTAGCCAGTTCCTAGTGATGGACTGTAACCATTCTAAACAACGTCTAAAGGATTTGAGGATTTTCTTTTGTGTGTTTAATTTTAATGGCCTCTGAGCTTTCCAAATCTAATTATTAGAAATTTGGAAAGAGAAAACAACAATTGTACATGAGCCTTTGGAAGTCTGGCTGGCTTAGCAAAGGCTGCAAACCACAGTTTGATTATAAACATTTCTCCCTACACTGTCACCTCACAGTCCACATCTCCCAGCTCACACTCATATCCAGGTAAAGAAAGCAATTTTGGTTGAAAGAGAACATTGGATTCCACATCCCTTTGAGAAACGCATGGATCTCCCTGATGGGAAAAATTAGTTCTAGTCAAAACTAAGCATGTTAAAGTGTATGCACCTGGAATAAGGGGTGGAGGCACCCTCTAGAGTCCCCTGCTGGTGGCATATGTCACCTCTGCGCCTACTCATACATTCTAAGTGCAGCACCACAATTAGTGAGAATCTCATCTTCTAAAGGGTTAAGAGAAACGTTTGCTTAAGGTCTTGGACCAACCAAAGCACAAACTCAGAAGGAACAAGGCAAAGATACAATAGGATCTTGATCCCCAAAGTGAAAGCTGAGTGCCAAGAGAATTCAGCTGGGAATTTGGCTGAAGTTAGATGGCTAGATTCAGAAAGTAAATCAAATGACATGAATCTAGGAGATCCTAGAAACCCACAAACTGATTTATGTTCATAGGTTTTGTTTTGTTTTATTTAACTTACTAATTCCAATAGCAAAAGAGGAAGAAATCCTTTAAGGATGGCAGAATTACAAAATGGATTCATTCATTCAACAAAGATATATTGAGTACAAACAAAACATAAGTAAATTATAGCATTGCAAGTGGGCTAGCAGGGTAGTTATTTTAGATGAAGGGGTAAGATTAAGCATGCATCATTTTTATAAAAACAATGAACTCATTATTCTTTGGGGGAAAAACCTTAAATATATATGTAAACAGCAATGCATGTACTATGATAAGAAAAGTATCTTTTGTGTTTTCCAGGGTTTTTTGGGAAATTAACTTGTTTTTTTTTAATGCTAAAAAAAAAAGAGAGGTTGGAAAGATGGGCAGATGCAGAGAAAAAGGAATGTGGATACAGAGAAAGAGAACAAGCTGTGGATTGAGAAAGATATGGAAAAGTTAAGAATGACACTGAAATTTTAAGAGAGATAGGTACCGCATTTCAGAAAAGAGGACAGGTCCCATCAGAAAAGGGCAGTGATGTTTAGGATGAAAAGTTCGGCGGCAAGACCAAGATGCAATCAGTAAGTGGAATGGTTCAGCCAAGACAACACTGTCCGAGTGGGCACGTATGGACTCAAAAGGGAGCCGGGAGCTGACAGGGTTAGGCCAAACTGAGGACAAAGTACACATCCCCGTTAATCAGCTTAGGCAATGCATTGAACTGAAACAGGGCCCTGAGGCTGGCCTTCACAAGCTCCCACCCCAACTCTCCCTCTGGAGACAACTGGATCTTAGGTAGATGTCCCTGCTCCCCAGTGTTGACTGCCCACACACAGATAGACAACCTTTACTTCTGAGAAGCCGCCTTTACCTCCAACCTTCACCTTCATCTCAGGGAGCTGATGTTAACCAGTGTGAAAACAACATCACTTGAAAGCAGCAGGCAAACAGAAAAAGCTTTCACGCTAACGTGGGCAATAAGTTTCAAGCTAAGCAATGAACTTTCTGGTGTTCCAGGGGGTGTCCGAGCAGTTACAAGCATGGCTCAAACCTAGACCTTTTTGTGTATATAGTATAATAATCAGAAAAATGCACAGAGGGAAAAAAAGAGAAACATCCTGAAATAGGAACTTCTCGAGGGCAGGAACCATGTTTCATCCACCTTTGCCTCGCCAGAATACTTGGCATATAACAGATCAGGAAATGTTTGTTGATGAATGAATCAATGAATTTAATGAAGCCCAGAATCTAGATAATTAAGTTTGCCAAAACATATACATTCTCCAAATACCCTCAAGTATGCTTCAAAATCAGTAAAATTCATGGGGAAACTGGAATCTTTCCAGCTGTGAGTAGGAGAACAACCCAAGTTCTTCCCGTTCTTCTGCAGACTCACCATCTTGAGTGTTTGGACTCAGAATTTGGGTTCGAAGCTCCTGCAGGCTAATTCCCAGACACCTGCAGACCTCCTCAGGGCTATAGGGTTCGGGGTGAAGGGCGTGCTCTGTGATCCACAGCATTTCTTGCAGACTGACCCCGAGTCTGGCCTGCACCTCTTCTAGCCGCAGTACTTTATCCCACTGCAAGCCTCTGTACTTAGCCAGGAGCTGCAATTCGAACCAAGATAATGGTTAGCTTCCATTGCAGAAATCGGTATGTACACTTTTAATTAGCCAAACTCAACTGTTTTCTTCTTTTCCATTCAACTTATCCACATTTCCCATCATTGCTTGAAAATGCACACTGGTTCAGATGTTTGGAATTAAAACATGCTTGTGTGACACTCACAGGCTAGTTAAACATTTTTCCTTAAAAAACCTAATATCCCGCTGATTTTGTGTGTGTGTGTGTGTGCCTGTCACCACTTTCCCTCAGGGCTATTGCTTTGAATGATTTTGTTCTTTTATCCCTATTCAGTTCATCCCTAATCCACCACTCTCTATAAAGTCTACAGAAAACTACTCAACTCTCATGTGATCTGGGTCCTGAGGTGGACACTGTATGCCTGATTTCATTAGGGCACTTCCTGTTTACCACATGCCTCTTTGAAAATGGCTAATGAATTTAAGTATCTGGGCAATTGGAGTAAAGTCCCAGATTTTAAATGAAAACCTCATTGGCGACCTTATGAAAAACCACTTCATTAGGTCGCTGGTAGAACTAGAGCTGTATGTTCTCCACCCTCAAGAAAAGAGTCTGGCTTCCAACTGCATCTTGAGGCATCCCTCAGTCTGACGGAGAGGGTTAAGGACAAACAAAACTTTTGTAACCAGGTCCACTCATGGCAACCTCAATCCGGAATACGTTTCCGTCATTTCCGTCATTCTCCCCAAACCACTGACTGAGCCCTTTAGAGCAGGTGACCATCAAAATGGTGAAGATATCTCTCATCCTGAGGTCTATAAAATTCAATCCCTGCGTGTGAGGCAGGTGCAGACAATACAAACAGCAAAAAGAAACAAGCAAAAGAAGGGAAAACTTGTCTCCCTCTTCAAGGAAATGTGCATCTGATTTACTCTTCTATTATGCTGATGATTTGATTTGCCTTTCTTTTAGACAGGAAGCAGGGTGTACCAAAAGACCGTTGAACTTTGGTTAGGGCCACTCACTTCTGAAGAATGTTAATAACAGAAGTTCTTATATTCATTAATCCTCTTCTTAAAACTCTGGCTCATACATTTGAAAGGAGTTAATGATTTTAAGGCAGAACAGGGAAAAAGAGAAAGAGTTGTATTTTTCTGTTCAATTATTTCACAGAACATGGTACCATTCTTAAAGCAAGGACTAAAGCTCAGATCTTTCTTCTGACTTTGTTTGCTTAGTGTTTGTGAACACTTAGTGTTCACAAGCAGTACTAGACTGATACCTCCACAGATCCACTCGTTCGTTTAATTCATTCACTCATTCATGGTCTCTATTCTAATGTAGTCCAAAAATAATTTGAGAAAACTTATGAAGACATACATAAAGCAATATATTTATTTTATACAGAAAAAGAGCTGCAGTTGATAATTTCCTAGAATGATACTTTCTTGAAACACAGATCCAAATCAAGCTGAAATAAGCAATGAAGCAGACAGAAGTAATTAATAACTGTATAGTGCTGTATGGTTTAAAATGTGCTTTTTATTTCTTTTAACCTTCACCAACCTTGTGAGATGGGTATTATTACTCTATTTAAGAGGTGAGAGTAGATGACTTGCCCAAGGTCTAGTAAGAAACAGAGCTGGAAATCGAACCCCGGTCCTCTAACTCTTTCTGTCTTCCTCAAGGTCCCAGTGTCAGTATGTTATGGCTAATACTTATACGGTGCTGCTCACACTAGTTCAAATTGCCATTTAAGTCCTACAAATGGATTTCTAAGCACAAACTAAGATTTGTGTTAGAAATGAACATTCTAGTGATTTAAAAACAAACATTTCGATGGAAAGAAGAAGGAAAAGAAAAAACATCAAAGAATGGCCCCCAAGTGATGACAGTGGGCTCTTCCTAAGGACCTTTTAGTCAACATCAGTCTTCAAGTTTCCATCCCCAGGCTCACTTGAACAAGTCACACTGCCTCAGGCATTTGATCCAAGAAACCGGGCCAATGATGTGTGAGGAGAAACTCTGGGAGGAATGCCTGCTGCCTACAAGGTTGTTTTTCAAAGGCAGCCTCCCTGTGTGCTTTCCTTCCACAGACAGAGGCACTAACATACAGAAGCTCACGTTCACTCCACCAATATCCCAGTTTGCTGTCAGGTCCACTTAGCCCCCAGCTGGAGGGTCCACATAAGCCATTTGGTCTGTATTTCAATGGAGGCTGAAATGTACCACATGCCGTCAATGACAGCTGCACGGCCAGGAGCCACTGAATAAGAGCGCACTGCACTGTGCAAGTAAAATAGGAAAGCTGCTTAAGCCCTTTGAAATCTGGCTCAGGAAACAGAAGGATGACTTGCAGATGAGGGAAGTGGGTGGGTAAGATCAGTGTCGCTCAAACACAGAACTTAATGAAGGAATTTGCCACTTGAGGCCTTGGTGATTGGCCTACTTCACTTTTGTGAAGCAGGGCTATGAGTCAGGGCGATGGGTCATTTCATCACAAGTTCCTCACTTGTAGCAGGATGGGGAAATAAGAGAAAGCAGTTCTTTGTCAACATTCACCACTTTCTTTTCACCACTGGAAATATTAAGTATTCATATCAGATACCACTTCTGGGAGGTCCCTGAACCTGCTCCACGCAGGCAACAAGTGTTTTGTCCACAGACGTGGAAAGAAGCAGATAAATAGTGCTAGGGTCCTGTCTCAGGTTGGTGTCTCTCAGAAGCAGGCTCTGAGGCAAGGATTTAGGGGCAAGGACAATTCCAAGTTGCTGGTAGAGGAGTGGAAAGTGAGACAGGAACAGAAGCCAATGCAAGGTACAGTGACATGGACAGGTGAGGCCGGGCCTGCTGGGCCCTCTGGAACCCGTGTGTAAAAACTTCTGATGTGTCCTGCCTATGGGCAAGAAAGCTGGATTACTGACCCACTAACTCTCATCCATCATCCGCTGAGGGCTTCTTCCAAGGATATTAGCTCCCTAGCACTTCCAGGTTGTCTCAGGTGTAAACTCAGAGCTTGGCTGCTGCCAGAAAAAGCCCTCAGCCTGGGAGAGTTGCTGGAGCTCCCAGGAAGAGGACATGCTAGGAGAGCACTCAGAAATGGACCCTAACTCAGGAGCCTGACTGTCAGAATCCACATCTCTTTGACTTCCCATTGCATTTAGCAGTATTAACAAAGCAATGGGAAAAGTACCAAGTCTTCTCTTCCCCTGGCCAGCAAAGGCTAAAATTTCTAATCCCTTCTCTGAGTTACCTCTAAAAACAACAATTCATTCAACAAGCTGTTTTCCACACAATAAAAGTGGCTATGTTGTTTTTGTTTCTGGTTATATAAGTCACACATGCTTATTTTTAAAATTTCAAAAAGCACAAACCAGCTCAAAGCACAAAAAAATACAAAGTAAAATAAATCATCTGTTATCACTCCAACTCCAAGATAACCACCAACCACTATTTTGATAACTATACTATTATATATTTATGCAAACTTTCTGCAAACCTACACACATATTGTTTGAGATAGATGTGATCAGACATAGTTGTTTTTATCGTGAAGACCTTACTTTTTGCTTATGTCCCCCATACCCCCTCCCAACTACATAGAGCTGTTCTCCAGTATTTCATAGCGGCTGGTCACTTCCATGTGCATGTTCTACTCATAACCATCACGAAAACACTACGATGTTGACCTTCCCTGATGTTAGTAATCCCTACTGTCTGCGCTCAGTGTGCAGGCTACAGGATAAATCTGAAGAAACCTGCACAACTGTGCAGAACGGATCGACTACAGTTCTCACTGCACCCTCAGCACATCCTGGCATCCCCAAGCATGGTGTCTGGATCTCATCCACGCCTAACTCCCAGAGGCACAATGGAAAGAGCAGGGGTGAAGACACACCTGAACTCGTGCACTTACTTAAAACAGATCACCACCTACCCCGGCCTGACACTCCCAGTGTGTAAAACAGCATACTTAAACCTAATGGCTACTTCACAAGCTCCTGTGAAGATTCAGTAAGATAACAATAAAAATATCTAGCACCTTGCCTGGCCCAGAAGAGGCACTTTTGTGAAGGGCAAGTTTCCTTCCCACCCCATATTCCCCTGCCTCTCTAGCTAGTTCTCACCCACCTGACCCCTTTTGCCGTGCTTTCAAACATATACAAATGTCTGCTATCTTAGAGTCCTTAATGCTAAAGCTACTGGCCTTCATCTCTCCCACCTTTCACTAACTACCAGTGGCCCATAGTCTAGACCTTCGGTAGCCACTCTCACTATTGAATGTGACCACCCAGAGGTCTTTCCTTACCTCTCAAACCACTTCTGAAGCCACTGGAGTTTTCTCAGTCCTTTTAGCCCTTAACAAGGCAGTGGCTTCTGGTACTCTTCAGTACCTACCTTCTTCCAATTCCCTGTTTTTTTGCTTCTGTAGTCTTGAATTTTCCTGGTTTCTCTCTCACCTCTCTGGTCCTTCCACCATTTCCTTCCATGACTCATTTTTCCTCTTTCATTACCTACTTCCTAATTAAAGTCACCTTCCAAGTTTAACCCCTGGCCTTCTGGTCTTTTCCTGACACATTCTTTCCCTCAGCAAACTGAACTTTAGCTCTTGGTTTTGACTATTGCCTCCAAATGGATACATCTGAAGGCTGTCCCCCAAGCGCAGAGATACATGTGAGGGCCAGGGGGACAGCCTTCAGATGTATTCCTAACCGCGGAGGAGAAAACTCCGTGGGGAAACGTCACCACCTCTCACTTTCCAGTCACCTTCCATCCAACCTTCTCTAAACCTACCAGTGGCAGCACTATGCTTTCGACCCCATCATTTCAGCCTGAAACTACAGCTTACCAACTCAACATTTTTCCTTCATTGATGCATGCATGCATGCAATGAGTGTTTGCTGAGTGCCCACCACTCTCCAGGCCCTGGGCATACAACAGTGGATAAGCACACGTGGCTCCTGACCACAGTGAGCTCACAGCCTACCCGAGGAGACAGGTGTTCCATAAGAATTACAAGTAAAGAACTTAATCTAATTGTGGTAAACTGCTATAAGGGAAAAATAAGGAGGTGGTAAGATTACATAAAAGGACATTTAACATAACTGGAGTGGGGAGGGTAGTCAGGGAAAGCTTCATGGCGAAAGGAGGACAGATACCCAATCATGGAGAGCTTTATACCAGCCCTTTACTAGGTTCAGTCATAGCTTCTCTCGTATCCCTCCCTTTTTATCCCATCCTCACTTCCCTTCCACCAAGGCAAAAATTCCGGCTGCCAGGTTAATACGTCTAATACCTTGTTAACAACATCAGCAGCTGCCCACTGCTTCCGGAACCGAGCCTGGTGGATCCTTAGTGCAGCACTGGAGGCCCTGCCACAACCTGGTTCCACTAAACACATGGACACTATCCCCCACATGCACGTTCTCTACACTGCAGCTCGGACCCACCATTCTGGGAATACTCCACCCTGGAGTCTTGGCAAAGAGTGCTCTACTGAATCAACAGTGCTAAGCGAAACTGGCCACATTCTTTGGTTTTCCTCCACTTAAACTCAATGGAACTGCCAAAGCCTTGACATTATCCCCACTTCTCACATTCTATCACTAGACAGAGAATAAGTTCCATATTGACCATTAAGTGGCAGGAGCTAAAAAAACTAGGTGAGTGACGGCCCCTGACTAGAGAGGCTCTGTGAAGAATCACATTATAAAATTTCCTTGAAGTGCCAAAGGACCACATGAAACTCTCTCCTTCATTGCTTCACTTGTTGCCACAAGGAGCTCAGGGTATGCAAAAGCAATGGAATAATTTCTCTTCCCTTTTGACTTCCCATAATACTCATTATCAGCATCACACATTTTATCCCCCAATAGAATTAAGGGATACTCTCTTTCAAAGACATAAAACATTTCTGGAAAAGTTTAAGCCACTGAATGTGTGTAAAGTATGAAAAATTTGTGCTCATTAAAGATTTCTGGCCACTTTGTTAATTTAAGAACATAAAAATGTGCTTCACTTAAAAGTATCACTTACGTAAGTAACAATTATAAATCTCTACTGAGTTTGCTTTGAAATGTTCTTAATTTTAGATCAAATGGCTCTATAAGGCTATGACTTTCAGTGAATCTGTATCAATTAGTTTTTGGAAACTACTAGAAAGAGAGGAGGAGGGAGAAGGAAGGACAGAAAGGAGACTTGAGGATATAGGTGAAACTATCAACATTAAAGTAAAACAAAGAAAAACCATATTCGTTGGTTCAGTGTACTTCCCTGTGTTAAGTAGATACAAAAGGTACTCCTTTTCGTAGGAGGAGCTTGGAGAGCTAGGAGGAGTGGGAAAATAAGTGTCATTCGTTACAGTTTTGCTGTGTAGACCTCCATCTGGTCACTGAACTCCCCTGATTAGTCATGTCTGCCCTGACACTTCATTTTTACTGTATGAAAACAAAAAGTTTGTCCAGATTAAGACAATGTTCCTTACCTTTTTACATGGGAGGTTTATTTCCCAATTTAATGAGACCATTTCCAAACAAATATTATATTCATTCACATATAAATAAAAGAATGGAACCATATTGGAAGGAAAATATGCTTAGCAGAATTCCAAACTATGTTCTTAGGCAAAAGTGTATTCTTTTTTTTTTTTTTAATCTTTCATTCTCTTTCCTTCTTTCCTTCTTTCTTTCGTTTTCCACACCCAGCATGGAGCCCTATGTCGGGCTTGAATTCACGACCCTGAGATCAAGATCTGAGCTGAGACCAAGAGTCAGACGCTTCACTGATTAAGACACCCAGGTGCCCCCCTAGGCAAAAGTGTAGTCTTAACATCAAGATCATATTAGCAGTTTTATCTTTATTTATTATACAGAACCTTGGATTCTAGTGGTTTGCAGCAACATGATTTAAAAAACATTTTCCATCTTGATCAAGTCTTTCACTTTACTTTCTTCCCTATTTTAAAAGACAGACAAATTCAGAGCATGCACCAACTGGGAGGAGTGTGCAGCAAAAAGCAAACTTCAGATGCCAATTCCACTGACCAGAGTACCTCTAAGACTCGTATGGAGCTGTCTGCTCCTGTTCTTGGGAGGTTCTGCAGTGGATTAGGGTTTCCAGATACTACTGCTCCCAAAAGAGATGCCTTTTTTCCAGTTAACTCTCAGACCATTTCCCCATCCTGATAATTTTCTCTAGAGATTCAGCACCACCACTGCATTCCTCTCTCCTTGCATTGCAGGAAGACAGTAGTCACAGGGTGAACCCATTTCCCATCTCCTACTTGTTTGAGCCCACCCATAGATCTCGTAGAGGCTATCTCATTTCGTGATAAGACTCTGAAAACAATGTTGTGTATGCTTGAAGTCTCCTCAGGAAGGCAACACTTACTCATCAATCTCAAAAGTAAAGTCAGCACGAATAAGCCCTCAAACAAATAAGACACTAATTTCTTCCATCTCCTGAAAGAGGAAGGTTGTCCTAAAGGAAAAAACAGTTCACTGAAGCCTTGATGTTGAAAAAAGTTTACTGCACTACTTCTTATATATGCACTGATCAGACACTGCCAAGAGCTTAATATTAAAACATTTCTTTTACATAATTTTTAGAAATTATTTGAATGAGTAAATTCCAATTTTAAACACTTAAACCATGATTTTTAAAAAATGTTAATGCCAAAATTTCCGGAAAAAAAAAACTTTCATTTTTCTGGCTCATCATATCTCTACTCTCCCTAACTTCACAACTTCAGGGGGTGGGAGTAGGGTGAAGTGGCAAGTCAGTCACAACGGATGACACCACACATTACATATGTCCAGAGAATTTAGTCCAATATACACTTTTACGATATTGTGAAAGTGATCAAAATAAATATAACAGGGCAGGCAACACAGGGAATAGTCATTCATTTATTCAACAAATGTTTATCCTGTGCCTATTTCGGCCTAAGCACTATGCCAGGCATTAGAGTCATGAAAGTTAGCAAGATGGACACAGATAAAACTGGCTCTCAGATAAAACTGGATCAAAAGGAGGAAACAGACATTAAACAATTGTGATAAATTCTGTAAATGAGAAGTGCAAGAGCTGTGAAATATGAAGGGAGACTTACCTTAGTCTGGAAGTAAGGAGGTCAATGAAGGCTTCCTGGGGGACATTTAGGCTGAGACTTCAAAGAAGGCTAGGGGAAGAGCATTCTGGGCATGTGCAAAGTCCCTGGGGTGGGAATGAGCATTACGGCTGGAGTGCAATGGGAGTGGGGGATGCTAAGACAGGAAGAGTATGAGCTGCACAAGCATCAGATCTTGCAAGGCTCTCTAGGCAGTGATAAGGACTTTTACTTTATTCCAATGCAATCAAAAAGTTTTGGAAGGTGTAAAGCAAAGGAATTATCTGATCAGATTCAAATTTCTAAAGCACCATTCTAGCTAAGACAAAGCACAGTGTAGCTCCTAAGCCAGAGCCCCCTGGCTCCCTGCCTTAGTTCTCTCTAACTCTCTGGTCATACCATGTACCCTTCTGGATCCTCCACAACATTTCATTTCTGTGTCACTTTTGGAACACCTGCTTACATACCACCTGATCACATACTACCATTTCCTATTTCACATCCTCTAATTTTAACTCTCCCCTCTACTCTCTCTATTCTTATATCTTACATCCTTTTGTATATCTTCATGCTCCTAGTCATACAACAGATATTCAATGAATAGTTCCTAAGTAGATTTAAGGTTTGACTGGCAAGGGTCTTCTAAACTGTGGAACACAGAGCTGTCAAGACTCCCTTCTGGTTTCTGTTTCCTTTGCACACATGTAAAAGTCTTTTGGGCACAAGGGCATTACATCAAGCCTGCATTTTTAGAGTGACCAGTGATGGCCCACTACAAAAATGGTGCATCTGAGAGGACAAGCTGTTGAGGCTACCATCACATTTGTCAAAGAAACAGGATCAGTTATGGTCACTTCCCATCAATCACCTCCAACTATCTTTCTCTACCCTTACCTAACCCATGGCCTATGCTTCACAGATATAAACTATCCGCTTCTCCCCAGTGCCATCCTAGAAGACTCAACTGTGAAGTTCATATAACTTCCAAATACCTTGAGGTTGCAGGGCACACCTATAGGTTTATTTATCTCCTGAGTTTGGAATCAAATTGCTCTCTATCCAAAGGCCTTCGTTTAGAATATTGCTGCAGTCAGAATGGTGCCCTAAGCTTTAGGGAAAAAGACTAAGTAGCAGAGAAAAAGGACAAGAGAAAGCCTACTCCAAGTTTCACTAGTTTGCCAAGTTCATACCTTTGCAGCCAGCCGACACTCCATCACCCTGATATTGAAATGAGAAGTTGCTGCCTTATTCATTTCCACACAACTGTTGGCAATCACAAATACTGCTTCACTTGGGAGTTTCACATCAGTTGCCCTCAGAGGACTAAATTCTATCAACTTGGCCTGTTGGAAGAAAAATGACAGATGAGATATAATGTATTAGAATTCAGAAAATGTTTAATCATTTATCTATTTATTTACCTTAGCAAAAACTCTTCATAAAAATTCACTCATTCAATTCAAATATTATTTATGGACTTCCAGGCACTGTACTAGGCACTGGAGGTACAACAGTGAACAAAACAGACACTATCCCTGCCCTCATAGAGCTTACTATCTAGCAGTAAAGACAATCAAGTGGATAAATACATTTCTAGGTTGTGTTACAATGGTAACAAAGTACAGGGTATTTTATAGACACATAGTTGAAACATCTGATCACCTCGTGCAGGCTCCTTTGAAGAAAGGGAAATCTACACTGAGTTTTAAAGAATGAGCAAGAGTAGTGTAGACAGAGGATTTCTTGACCCAAATAGGATATCAAAAAGAGGGAAGAGCATACACAAGTTCAGAGGGGGGAAAAAAATGAGGTGTTAATAAAGCTTTGGGTATTGAAATTTGTACGGAGCTCAGAGTTTGAGGGTTGAGGGTTGGTGAGAGGGTAGAATGCAGAGGTAAAGCAGGAGCCAGATCATGAAGTGCTTTGCAAGCTCAAAGAATTTGGACTTTGTTCAGACTCTATAGCTAACTTACATTAACACGGGCACTCTTGCCACCATGTCTGCTTGTCAGGTCTCATCCAAAACACCCAGAGTATTTTCTTAACATTAAACCACATTTCCTCATGGTTGATGTCTTTGGCTTAGAGGAATTAACAATAAAGATTCTTAATAAGAATCTATCCAGGTGTTCTTAGAAAATAGCCAAGCTTGTAGGAATCTGATGAAAAACTAAGAAAAGATTTTAGAGAAATGTCTGCTTCTATTTTGGAAATGGGCAGTTTATGGGCAACAACCAAAACCTCTACTCTGCCTAAGTGAGTTGATAGCCAAGGGGAAGTGGTATCCAGCTAAAGAATTCATCCCTGGCTTACTGTCAACATTCTTTTGCCCACCACTGAAGCCCCAAAAATGTTGACAGAGAAAAATGATACCAAAGAGTAAATTATAAAAAGAGGGATTGTGAATATATGTGGTAAGAGAAGTTACCATTTGGGTTTAAAACCAACAAGAGATTATGAAAATGCCATGAGATGAAGTGATTTGGGACAAGACCAGGAAAGGTGGTCCCAGTAACTAGGGAGCTGAGAAATCTCATCTTGACAATGAAGAGAAATAGAAGGGGCAAAAAACTAGGCGCAAGAGAAAAAGAGATCTGAGGTAGGACTCTGGAAGCCTAAGGAAGAGGTGATCAACATGAAACAGGAAGGGTGAACTGGCAGCAGCCTTGAATTATAAAGCAGATGATAAATACCATTTACAATAGAACCTAATAGAATTGACTGCCCAGAACCTCTCCAAATGAACTTTCCCTACTTGATATTTCCAAATAGCTCAGTGTCACGTACAGTTCCTTCTTCTGCAAGAAATGATATGGACTGGTCCATCCCTCCTCCTTCAGTGCCAATATAGCGCTCGCTCTTGGCACAGATTTCCGCAAGTTCCACCTGAAAAAGTAAAAATTGATTTGCACTGTGAGTACAGTCATCATTTACTTCTCATTCATTTCTTACTCCAGGTGTGATAGATAGGTTTGAATTCCAGTGCCAACTCTGATCAATTGACAAAAGTTGCCTGAAGCACTGTGTTAACGAGGACTCTAAGACTACCATTAAGCTCAGTAGGAAAACAAACCATGATGAATTAATGTTTGCAGTGGGATGGAATGAAGTACTGGCTGTGCGCGCCACACAGTTGCTCTCCATAAACGACTCCACAGGGCAAGCAGTGTCTTCTATCTTTCTATTTGCTCCATCCCTCTCTAGACTACTATCCCCAAAAATCTCATATGGGTATTCACTCATTTCTTCCTTCCTTGGTCTTCCTTTGTTTCCCCACAGCCAAAGTGGGGGTCATCCCACTTTACCCACCAGTCCAAAAGTAATGCTGTCTGTGTGGCATTTCCATTAAATGTGAGAATCATCATGAAATTCTTGTCATTTCACATCCCTTTCATCAAGAAAGATCATGAACTAGCATCAGCTCCCCAGACGCATCTTCCTCCAACCATGATGAAGAGGCCCAACACACAAACACAGTTCTAATCCAAACTGAATATGTCAAAATATGTGTTTAAGAATCTTTAATGGCTTCCTACTGATTAATGAAATAAATTTAAGCTCCTCAATCTGGCATTTCAAAGCCTTCTAATCTGCATATGAAATCATATTATCTACCACCCTTTTCCAATTAGATTTGTCTCCTTGACCATCTCACACATTTGTGCAAGCTGGTATTTCCCTGTCGTCTTTCATACTAATCCTATAGCCAGTCAATACCCCGCTTACCAATTACCTACTATGGACAAGTCACTGGGCTGACCGCTCAAATCTTTTTCCATCATAAAGTCTTCCTCAAATATTGTTCCTACTATGGCACCCCCTTTCTCTGAACTTCTACAACACTTACAGTTAATATCATCCATTTACTCACTCTACTATTCATCCATCCATTCATTCATTTTTTCTTTCTTCTAAGACTTGATTCAGGCCCTTATTATTTCTTACCTGTTTTTGCTGGAAGATCCTCCTAGAGTGATCATTCTGAAACACTGATAATCATCTCTGGCCTGCTTGGTTGCCAACGCCTTGATGCTCATACTTCTCAACATGTCTTTAGTCCATAAAGACACAATTTCTTTAATGACATCTCTCACTCACTTCTCCAGCCTGCTTTCCTACCACTAACCCCAGAAACCCTAAGTTTGGACCATCAGGAATACTGAACAAATACTGTTCTTTATCACCCTTAAGCTCTTTCCAAGTGTGATTTTTGGACCTCCTCACTCAATACTCCTCTCTCCGGCATCCCCCACTAGTCTTCAGGATCAACTCAAGCATTGCCTCTCCTGGAGCCCACACCGCCAGTAAATGCACACACACCACATAACACCTCCTCTGCCTCCTTGTATATTAATTATTCTATTTTCACTTATCAAATCATGCTTTAATTGTGGTTACTGGTCTTTTTACCCACCAGTCTATGACAGCCCACTTGACTAATGTGACTGAGTCACATAGTGTTTATTACCGTCCTTTAATTGTGTCAGGTTTCAATCACATCTGTTTTCCCTGGAAAACTGTCAGTCTCATAAGAGACAGACAAATTCTGGTGTTTCTATGATGTCCCCAACTTCACACAATGCTGAGCAACATAGTAAACAATAAATACCTGCTGCTTTCACTTTCTGAAATAGCTGCCCCAATACCATCTGAGAGATTCTGTGTCATAGTCCTTGTTGGTCATATGGATTCACTAACATTAACTTCGCCTTGTGACACGAGGTAAACTTTGGACTTTGATGTAATGGGCGTTGCGCATGGCCTTGCTAAACACACAGCCAGTGACTTGCCCATAATAGGCACATTAAAAAAGAAAGTAACAAAAAGGTCAAAACACCTGGATTTTAAAGTGTAAAGAAACAATATACCCAGGTGAAGATGTCCACATAGCATTTGGTTAAGAATGATGAGACCTGAGTCCCTCTGTCACCCTCAGCCAGTGTGAAAAGTCACCTCCCCAACAACATCAATAACAGAACAGCCATATTTACATGCTAAGTACCTGCTATGATCTCTTCTGTGAGCAGTAACTCCTCTGGTTATCCTCCTTACACAGATAGGAAAATGGGACTTGGAGACATATAACAGAATATGGAAAAGCCCTTTGAACCTCATCTGCCTGACTCCATAGCCTATACTCTTTTCACACTGGCATTCATTAGTCCTCTCCTGGCCCTACCCCTCTGGAGACAATAGAACCTATTTTTTCACTATCTCAAAGGGATGTGAAATGACAAATGAGATCACCAAAAGTTAAGTATCCTCCCTTTTAAGAGGAAAGAAACTAAAGCACTGAGAAATATATGCTTATTGATTATTTTTAAAAATGTCTTCCAGGGGCACCTGGTTGGCTCAGATGGTTAAGCATCTGCCTTCAGCTCAGGTCAATCCCAAGGTCCTGGGATCGAGCCCCGCATTGGGCTCCATGCCCAGTGGGGAGCCTGCTTCTCCTCTGCCTCTGCCATTCCCTCTGCTTGTATTCTCTGGCTCTCTCTATCTCTCTGCCAAATAAATAAATAAAATCTTTAAAAAAATAAAAATTAAAATAAATAAAAATGTCTTCCACGTGGCAATAATAGGATAGTATTACTTTAAACAGGATGCTAATTTTTCCAGACTATCTATCTGGACAGAACTCAGAGGGACCCCGGAAGCCCCCAGCAGCTCTGTGTCAAGGAGAGTCCACCTGCAGGGAAGTGGACATCCCTACGCTTTGCTGAATTTTGACAGATGGATCCCATGACTGGACAGACAATACCCAAGAGTTCTAAATATGAGGAAACAAAAGAAAATGAAGATAAGGAAGCCAAAAAAATGAAAGAAAGGATGATTCATTTTAAAGTCCCCCCAAAGCTCATAAGGAAATCAGTAGTAAACATGGAGGAAAAAAAACCAGTACCTCCAAACCTTGGTTAAAGCCCCAAAGCTCGCCAACTAGCTGTTGTAGATTTCTTAATTTTTCCAAGTTCCCATTTCTTCAAATACTATTAATAATAATAATAATAATAGTTTTAGCAGTTAAGATTTATTGAGCACTTACTATATGCCAGGCACTGTTCTAACTACTTTGTATGAGTTATTTACTTCCTATAATGACCCTATAAGATAGGTAGTATATACTCATTTTACAGATGAGGAAACTGAGTGGGTTAATTAGCTGAGACTAAGATAGCAATTACAAAAGGTGAAATTCAAACAAATCGCCTAACTCCAGAGCCTATACTCTTAATCAGCACACTATACAACTTCCCATCTATAATACAGAGAAAAAGACCCACCTCCCTAGCTACAGGATTACTGTGCTAATCCAATGAATTAAATAAAAATACTTCATAAGCTCTAAATTTTATTTAAGCTAATAAATTTTATTATTTGTACATAATGAATAAAGAACCATTTGATTTACACAAGTAGCTAAGTCCCAAGCCAAAAGTAAAGACAGGTATAATTATTCTGGAAAATAGAACCATTTTTTAAAGTGTTTAGGAAAAGACAGAATGTAAAAGATTCCACATGCCCCCAGGAGAACTAATTCAACAACAGGCAGTAATAGAGCCTGAGACAAACAGGAGAGTGTGTGCTCCATTTGAAGCAGTTCAGTCTAACTAGGGTTGGGGTGGGGGTCCCTGCCTGCCAAACAAAACACGTTTGTAGTAGGAACTTCAACTGCAGGCCTGCGTGTGGCTTTTCCAGTGGCCCTAGCCCTTCACCCCCATACCAAAAGCAAAAAGGTCAAATCCAAAATGGTTATGACAGGTGAAGAAACTAGAAACAAAATCTTTTTAAATCTCAAATCCTGATTAGGGGGAAAAAAATTGCATTCTTCTGTAAGTCCACAGCCTTAGCCAGAGACGTCATGATCCAAACTCAGAAACCCATTAATAGAGGGACCTTAACAGCAGGGGTATAAATGGGAGCAGAGAATACCTGTCATTTTGGGTAATGTGAGGGATACATATGAGCCAGCCATGCCTATTCTGTCTTTGGGGACCCTGGAAATAGACCTATAAAAAAGTCCTCCAAAAGTTACAATCCTTGCAAAGAACTAAATCAATACTCCACTCAGATTTGAAGTATGTAAAATAGCAATAGATTTCAGGAGAATAAAAAGGATCTGTCAAAAACACATTAACAAAGTGTATGCAAAGAAACCTATCAGAATGTCAAAGAAATATCAAATAGGATTTGAGGACACAATTCAATTTAACAAAGGATAAAGTTATCTTTTTCCTAGATGTTCAAAGGATTCTGAGGCCTATCTCCCCACACATCAAACACACACACACACACACACACACACACACACACACACACACACAAGCCCTGAGAACTCTCAGGCAAGGACAGCAAAGCTCTAAGTGAAAAGGGACTCATTCCCCTCCCCACCAACGTATTTTCTCCTGCCCTTACACTTCAGTACTGCAAGAACCCGAGGTGCCTCCAAACTATTCACTTGTAGCATTTAGCTCTACCCCTTCCTGCAAAATACTAATGTCTGAGAATCATTAGGGATGACAATTTGATTGCCTGATGAACTTTTCCAAAATTTATAGCCAATAAACTCATTTGTATTTTGACTCCCGCTCTCTGGACAGTTAAGAGAAACCTGGGATTATTCATAGACCCTCTTTTAAAGCTACTGAAGATCGTTAAGTTAATTTAGCCCTTTGTGTGTTCTTCTCTTGAAGCAGCCTGGGAAAGAATCAAAAGTCACACGGGTTCCCAAATTAAACAGCTTACCCATCTGCTGGCCAGTGGGGCACTGCTAAGACAAAAAATAACAGGGTTAGATTTAATAGTCACTGAGAAAGGGGGAGCACCTCGTGGCTCAGTCAGTTCAGCGTCCCAGGATGGAGCCCTGCGTTGGGCTCCCTGCTCAGCAGGGAGTCTGCTTGTCTCCCCCTTCCCTTGATCCTTCCCCCACATTCTCACTCGCTCTCTCTCTCTCTCTCTCTCCCTCTTTCTAGAATACATAAATCTTTTTTAAAAAGTCACTGAGAAGGGCTAAAGATTCATGAATGTCTAGCTAAATCTGGATATTTACAAAAACAACAATAAAACAAAGACTCAAGATATTAATACAGTAAATTCTATCTTTGTTTAGCACTGTTATTAATAAGATTGTTAAAAGTAGAGTAATTCCACGAGCAGGAAGTGCTAATCTCTATGAGTCAGTTAGCCACGACTATGAGAAGCCTTGCGATTGAGAACACAAGACCTTAACCAAGACAGCAGCATCCAGCTATTGTTGGCCACCCCAAGTGCAACTCAAGACAAAGGAAGGAAATGAACAGTCCCATTCATTTACTCAACAATCCTTTAAATAGTGTCCCACATATAAGAGGGAAGGCCAGTGTCTTCCCTCAAGGAGTTCACAATATTGATATTGTCTTCAGGTGAAGAAGTCCTTCAAAAGAAAGTGTAAAACTAGTGTGCTAGTCAGCTTCTGTTTGTCCCTCTCAGTCTTCTGTGCAAACCACCTTCCTCCTGCTATCGGCCGCAAGAGGCTGCCCAGCATGAACTGTACCAAGAGGTTCCTATGCACTCTGCTTCCCATTGGGTTCTTCCAACAGAGAGCTCTGGCAGGAAATGGGAAATTGAAAGTGTGGGGGGAAAATAGTGAGGTCAGGTCCCTCCCAGCCAAGGTCACTTTCAGGCCCTAGGGCAATAACAACTCAGCTACAAGTAGTCCTGATTTCCACACACCTGCCTTTGTAAATTGTCCTTTATTATTGAGTGTGCATCTAGATAAGGTGAAAACATTAATGGCTCCTCTGATTTTTCTTTATATTAGATATTTTCCCTGTTTTTCTCCCCCTGCAATACTTTTCCACCTTAACTTTCAAAATACCTGAGTTCTTACCTGGGACTATTTTCAAATTATTCCCCAAACTGGCAAACCTATTAGGTAGAGCCCTGCCTGGTAGGAGAAACCCTTCGTGAAACAGGACTAAGGAAAGCCTAAAAGAGACTGATGTAGACTTGCTTTGTTTGTAACATGGCTGATGACCAAGCTCTAACTTGTAGACACTTTGAAGTGCTCTTAAAAAAAAAAAAAAAAAAAAAAAAAAAAAAAAGCTTGCTTTAATTAAAAAAAAAAAAAAAAAGAAAGAAAAAGGAGGAGGAGGAGGCAGCTATTATTTCTTCTCCACATCTCTAACTCAAAGGGATGTAACCCAAAGAGATTAGTCACCTTAGCATTTTTTACTTCAAGAAAAGTTGCCTGAGGACAATGAAGGTCAATTCCTAAAATGCACACAGCAGATGCATCTGACCCTGATGATGGTTCAGGCTAAAATAAGTTCCACTAAGTAATGCAGGGAAGAAAAAAGAAGGAGTTAAAATATTTAAAAGATCCAATGTGGGGTGCCTGGATGGCTCAGACCTGGATCAACTCAGGTCATGATCTCAGGGTCCAGGGATTGAGCCCCACATTGGGCTCCCTGCTCAGAGGGGAGCCTGCTTCTCCCTCTCCCTCCCGCTCGAGCTCTCTCACTATCTCTCTCTCTCTCAAATAAATAAATAAAATCTTTAAAAAAGAAAAAAAGATCCAATGCTACAGAGAAACAACAGTGAGGAGGGTTCTCAAAAGTAAATCTGAAACCCTGATAAAATCTAGAACCAATGAAAGAATATGCCACAAGTACTCACAAGTGTGTATAACCAAAAAAAAAAAAAAAATAGACTCTTCCATCTGTGTGCATTGGAGAGAACATAATCTAATGAACCTGGAGAAGGCTAGTAGTTGGAACACATAGCTCTAAAAATATCTAAGGTGCTTAGTGAGGGCAGAAGCACAGTCTTCAAGTCAACTCCCTCCAAACTCTAAAGAGACAGACAGAAAACTTCCCCAACCTAACTGACCTGCAATCTGCATCATGAAGGGACCCAGATTCAGAAAGGAGGCCGTCAACAGACAGAAGCACAGTATTTTATGGAACACAGTTTGGGATCCCAGATTCACGGTGATTCTAGCAAAATGCCTAAGATTGGTTTCTCCTAGACCTCCACCATTGCTGCCTATGCTGGATGAGGAAGAATGCTCTAAGAGGAGTGATAACATATAGTCTTTGCTATTTCTCCAAATGATGATCCTAGAAGTGCATGTGTGTGGTAAGACTATTAAAAGACTAACAAGACTCTAAAAGGTGATAATGAGATTTGAAGGGAGGAAATACAGAGCTGTGCTACTGTGAGGGTCTCAGACACAGCACTGGTGTCACCTGGGGACTGATAAGAAGTGCAGACTCAGACCCCACCCCAGACCCACTGAATCAGAATCTGTAGCTTAACAAGTTCCCCCCCACCCCACATTAAATGTGAAAGCACTCCTCTAAATTATTTCCTACATTGAGGTTTTCTTAATAAATTTAGCAGACAGGGAAGAATCAGAAGAAAGGGAAGGAAGCTAACAAAGCAAATGTCTTCTAAGGTCAGACACTATGTGGGGTATTTTACATATGCCTTATGATTTAGTTTCCAAAACATCCCTGAAAGATCAGAATTATAATTGCTATTTTACAGAGAAAGTAACTGAGACTCAAAGAGGACAACAATCTAACCTAAGATTCAGAGCCAGATAGATAGGTCTGGATTAAAGTCCACGAGGCGGGGCACCTGGGTGGCTCAGTCGTTAAGCCTCTGCCTTCGGCTCAGGGAGTGATCCGGAAGTCCTGGGATTGGGCCCCACATCGGGCTAGGAGCCTGCTTCTTCTCTCCCACTCCCCCTGCTGTGTTCCCTCTCTCACTGGCTCGCTCTCTCTCTGTGTCAAATAAATAAATAAAAAATCTTAAAAAAAAAAAAAAAAGTCCACGAGGCTACCTTGTTCCCCTGCCTCAGGCAACAGAGGCAATGCCTGGATACTGGGCTCTCATAATCAGGTGGAGCAAAATTTATGCATACCCAAATTGAACATCCCTTCCGTTAGAATGAACAATGAAGTTCGCCGTGAGCCCTAGGATGCAGACACTTCTGAGTTATCATAATTTCACTCCATTTTATCCCCAGAGGAAAAAAAAATCCATCTCATTGGATGGTCTAGAAAGTGGGGTGCGGGAGGGTGGGGGGCTTCCTATTATCCACCTCCAAATAAAATCTCAAGCTCCTCCTTCCCAAACAGCCTCAACTCAGAGTGATCTCAATATAAAGGCTGACATCTTGGTATGATTTCTGCAGCCTAATAATAACAGCAGCTAACGCATTGAGACAGACACTGTTCCAAGCACTTTTCATGTACTATCAAATTTCAAATTCCCGAGGGAGGTTTTTATTACTAAATCTATTTCATAATGAAGAAACTGAAGCACAGAGAGGCTAAGTAAATTGCCCAAGATTATTCAGCTACTAAGTGACAGAGTCAAGATTTGAACTCGGAGTTTTAGCTCTATGCTTTTGACCACAATACTATTCTTTATCCCCAAGGGGAGCAGAATTTCAGAGGTGGGACCAGAGCCCAAAATTCAGCAGCCCCCAAAAAGCCTCCCCGAGAACTTTTATTACTCACTAGCACAATTAATTCAACCCCTTTCATTGTTTAAATTCTAAAAAAAGAAAGAAAGAAAGCAGCAAACACATACCAAGTAACTATTATGGGGGGGGGGTAGTGACAGCACTGCCAAAAAAAAAAAAAATTGTGGCAAGACAGCAGAAAGCAGAAGTCCAGTCAGATTGATGGAATCAGACAAGAATATGACCCAAGTCATTGCTACTAAATACCAAAAGGGCCTCCAATGCCTGTGGTAAAGACTGGTGTCACTCACTTGGCTGACAGAACATTTATTTTGGCTCTGATCTTTGAAAGACGTTAAATAATGATGATGATAATGGATGGGCAGTAGGCTGGCAATCTCTGTGGTTTGGCAAGTGTATCCTGGAACTGCACGTCCCTTCCCCAAGGGAGGGTTCTTCCTACAGAGTTTGGAGCAGCACAGGCCTGTCCCACCCTCAAGGTCCCAACTGCAGTAACTCTTACTCTAAACCAATCTGCACTCTCTGGGAGAAGGTAAAGAAGAAGCCCGGGCATTAAGTACGATTTACACCTCCCCCCCCAACATAATAATCATAATTGTTAAAATTAACACGTGTTAATTTTCCTAGTATGACTCCAACTATACAGAAATGGGCCCAAACCAAAGATGAAAAAATAAGTGCCATGGATCATCATCAAAATCAACCAAACCCATAACTGGGTATACACATCTGCCTTGAAGAAAGGGCTCTATGTGTACAATATTCAATTCAAAAAGACTATGATATGAAGTGGGAAGCATCTTTAGGGTCAGGAAATGGTGGAGAGTGTTAAAAGAGTTGTTACAGGAAAGTAAATTGATTTTACTGAATTGTGCTCAAATGTTATGCCAAGAGCATCTACTAAAGGTCAGTATAAGAAATAGTCATGTGAACATCACTGTTGCATTTTTCAGAATGATGGAGAGGTCATTCTCATTATGTTTTGTGTGCTATAAAGAATCATGTAAGAAACACGTTTTAGAATTTAATACCCCCAGAGAAAACATAGCCTTTTCTAAAGAACTGCAATGATTTCTGTATTCTGGTCACAAGACCTACATAACTTACTATGTTTCCTTGTTAATTTGGCTTCTGGGAATCTCAGTATAAACAAAACCCAATTACATTAAGTAACTAACAGTTTTTACAATTATATTAGGTAATTAGCAGTCATTAACAGGTGTGTTTTCATTTCTTTCCTTTGCCCTAGTTTTCTGTATCTAATTATCAACCTTATTGAATATATATTCTTGGTCATATAATTCTTAAGATTTTCTTCAAAATAAATAGGCACTTGGAACAAATAAAAGAAAATATTGAGATGTAACTTGCATCAGGTGGAATAGTCATGTTAAGAGGGCCAATGAAAAACAATAGTACATACTAAGAAGGGAAAGTAAAAATAGCAATGAGGTCCAGTAAGAAGGCATAGTTGAAAAAATAGTGGATATATGACCTAAAGAAAGAGTAAGAGGAACCAGAAGAACTTCCTTCAAACGTTGAAAGACTCTAACAGCCGAAGGAGAAATAGACCCATAAATACAGAGAACAAACTGGTGGTTGGCAGAGGGGAGGGGAGTGGGAGGAAGGGAAAAGTGGGTGAAGGAGAGTAGAAGATCCAGGCTTCCAGTTATGAAATGAGTAAGTGAGGGGAATAAAAGGTACAGCATAGGGAATATAGTCAATAGTACTGTAATAATGTTGTATGGTGACAAACGGTAGCTACACTTGTGAGCACAGCATAACACAGAGTTGTTGATCACTATGTTACACACCTGAAACTAACGTGACATTGTGTGTCAACTATACATCAATTAGAAAAAAGAAAAGAAAAAAGAAGATACTTGTCTTCTGCCAGTCCATTTAAAAAGAAGGAAAAAAGAAAAAGAAGGATAAAATTGGGGATTCAGATAGAAAGGGTAACTTGTGATTAAATATAAGAAAAATCTTTCCAATGACTAAAGTGGTCCAAGAATAAAAAGGGCTAATTTGTGAAGCAATTAGATCACTGGGGATATTCAACCAGAGGCTAGAAAATTGTCTCCTATGAATGTTGAAGAGCAAAATTTTGCTCCGGTTGGCAGGTGATTAGAATAACTATGAACATAGGACAAAACCTTAAATGACTGGGTTTAGAGAGCTTCGGGTTGGTAAACACATCAAGGTGCTGGCAGGGTACACACCCAAAGAAAGCACAGGAGCTCTGTGCCACCCCCACATCCCATATTTCTTCTATGCATCTCTTCCATTTGACTGTTTCTGAGTTGTATGATTTATAATAAACCAGTAATAATAAGTAAAGGGCTTTCCTGAGTTCTGTGAGTCATTCTAGCAAATTATTGAAACTGAGGAGAGGGTTGGCGGAACCCCTGAATTTAGACCTGGTCAGTCAGAAGTACAGGTACAATTGGGAGTTGCAACTGGCATCTGAAGAGCGGGGCAGTCTTGTAAAACTGAGTCCATAATTTATGTAATCTGATGCTAACTCCAGGTAGATTGGATTGGATTGGATTGGATTGAATTGAATTGAATTGAATTGAATTGAATTGAATTGAATTGAATTGAATAGCACCCAGTTGGTGTCTACAGAGTTGGAGAATTGGTTAGTGTTCGAATAAGCCCATACATTTGGTGTCAGAAGTGATGTAAATAAAAATAGTTCTTACACTCTTCCTCCAAGGTCTTAGCCACTATTCTCAGTCCCCTGAATTTTCTATACTATTTCTAAAACTCAGTGTAATGGACCCCTATGAGATGTCTAGCCACCTACTTCCAGTATCTACTGTTTTTCTGAGGGCACCACCCCCTTTCTTCTCCCTCTCATTCCCCCAACCCAACTTATCACAAGGTTATAGTAATATAATTCTTGAATGCTAGAGTCACACACTGTAATCCTCCATCTCCCACCTCCATACAAACACCCAACCCACCCCCCCACACCACAATTCACAGATCCAGTTTACTGAAGGAAAACTAACCAGATTCCCTTCTAGATTCTAGATTCCCTTCTCCAAGGGAATCTTCCCCCAATGGAGAAAGGGACAGTCCATTCAGGGATATCTGGATCTTAGTTCTATATGATCTTAGAGGTTGTCAGCAGTCTTTTTTTTTTTTTTTTTTTACCCATAGGGACCAGAGAAGTACAAGAAGCTGGTCCAAAGATAAAGAAGAATGACAGACAGACAACAAGAAAGCAAGGCAGTGACAGAGGCAAATCTAACAACATTCAGATTTCTGTCCATTCCTGAAACCCAGCTATAATCCATTATTGTAGACAAAATGGCCACAAATCCTTCTTCTCCCTACTTCCAATCCCTTGCAATGTGACTTTGCAGCTCCTCCCATAAAAAGGTAGACTCTATTTCTCCACTGTTTGACTCTAGGATGTAACTTGCTTTGGCCAGTGGGATATGTGGCAATGTGACACAAACAGCTTTGAAAAGCTTTCATAAATGGAGCTTGTCCTCTTGCCGTCCTTGGAAGCCTGAGATCTCCATTTGAACAAGCCTGGGCTAGCCTGGTGGATGATGAGAGACATGTGGCCCAGGTGCCCCCATCATCCCAGTTGAAAACCAGCCAACCCAGAAGCAGCACTGCTTGCCTAGCTGTCCAGCAGCTGAGAGCAGATGTGTGAATGAGCCCAGCCAAGACAAGCATAAGCACTGTCAAGCTGAACCCAGCCCAAACGGCTGTTGTTTTAAACCACTAAGTTTGCAGAGGGTTACACAGCAAAGGCTAACTGATAAACCCACCTTTGCATTCCAGCACACATCCCTTGAATGCGCTTTTTATATCGCAAGCAAGAGTTTTAATATCTACATTTGCATTTGAAAATATTTTATCATCACAAAAGCCCAAAGAATATTCAACCATTCAAACAGTTTTAAACATTTTGTTTAAATTAAACAATTAAACATTAAACAATTGCATTTTATCCTTTCCTGGCTCCAAATCATCTCCTTTATAGCTTATCAATTTTTATTACATATGTGCTACCAAATAAGTACCCTATTGTATTTTCGTAACAATAAATTCATGATCTGACCCCTGCTTATTTCTTCTACCATAAGCTCTTGCTACTTTTATCACATAGTCTGTGCTTCTGTCCAAGTAAACTAATTTCAATTTCCTGAATATACTCTCTATGCATCTATGTCTTTGAAAATGCTGATCCACTTACATTCATTCAATAAATATTTATTGAGTGCCAGCTGTGGGAAAGGCACTGTTATAGGTTCTAGAAATAAAGCAGGTGAAGAAATGAGACTGGAATTCTATGGTCTTCTTGTCTTCATAACTATGGCTAATTACTCTTTCACCGAAACTAAATTCAAGCAGCAACTCCTCTGGGAAATTTTCATGGCCTCCTAGAATTGAGTTACATACTCTAACTCTCCACTCTACCATAGCACTTACTCAGTATAACACAGTGACTAAAGCATATAAGTTTCCTCATCTACAAAATGGGAGTTATAATAATTACCCACTTGATTGGGTTGTTGTAAGGATTTTAAAAGCCTAGTACATAGTTAATGCACAATAAATATTGCTTAATTTTTTTAAATTTCCCGTTGTTCTATAATGAGAATATATTGTTTTATAATAAGAAAAATAACTTTCAAGGAATCTATAATCATTCCTGATGAAATCAGGAAAAACCTGGAGTTATTAAAAATATCTTGTACCCATTTAAGATGGTATGCTGTGTTTCCCATTTCTATTCATGATTCTAGGAACCTGCAGCTCATGAACAGACCTCAAAACTAAAACTCACACTTGAAAACTGTTTGTATTCCTACTGCCATTAATTTCAGTCAATACATACAAATTTTAACTATAACACTTCAATTAGAAAATATTTTATTGATCTTAAATTCCTGGCCAACAAGCAAAAACTCTTACTTCACCACTTTACAACAGCTTCCTTTCTCCAGTGGAAAGAAAATTAGGAAGCAGAAAATAAAAAAAAACAAAGAGCATAAGATTTACACAAGTACAAAGAATACAATTAGAGATAAAAAAGATGTTTTCACATTCATCAAGGGAGATTTGCACCTTTAGAAACACCACCATTTTGGGTAGCCAATTATGTATTATAGGAGTATGTCAGTTTCATTGCCTCTTTTGTTCCTTGAACAACTCCCTGTGTAATAACTCCTTCGCCTGAAAATGTAAGAAAAATGAAAACTCAGAGAATTCGCGTTGGAGCTCAAGAGGGACAGTGTTTACGTCCCATTAGTGTGACAACTCAATGAATATGCAGGCTTGGATTTATGGGACATGCTTTCACATATGTATATGACAGACAAAGCCTATTGGCAAGTAGGAGGAATCCAGCACCTGGTGCAAATGCCTGAAACTAGGGATTATAGTTACATTTTTAACAACAGTATATTACACAGACTCCAACTACTCAAAATGCACATTAGCTATAGGAAAGGAAAGAGAAACGGTGGGTCAGTACTACCTAGATATAATAACTCTTAAATAAATGTGGATAAATGAATAAATCCTCTGGATTAAGTCTAATTGTCAAATTAATAGAATCTCAAGTGTTGATCCTAAATAAAAGCCTAAGTAATTATTTACATTATCGCCAGCAAATTATCATGTTTTAAATGAGAGCGTGTTTTTTTTTTTCCTTAATTCAGTTAGGCACCAGACTATACACTGGGAATCCAGAGATTTAAAAAAGCAATAGTCTGTCTCTGCACTTGAAGACCTCAAGACAGTCTAAGGGAAACATCTTTGCAATACAAAGTGAGGAGCACTATAGTGAAGTCAGAGGTTCTATGGTGGTCACATTGACAAGGGAGCTTTAATCAAGAGGGGGATCCACTAAATGGTTTTACAGATTTAACCCACAGTTCCGGTTGGTCATCTCACAAAAGCATGCCACTGACAGGGATGGCACTAAATGGGCAAACACATGTGAATGATTCTGCAGCCAACAATACAACTACCCATCTACCCAACTACCAAACTCACAAGCCAGGGACATCACTGTTTATCTCTTCTTTCCTATAATGTACCGACTAGATGACTAGAAAAACCTAAAAGATTAAATGATCTTCTATCAACATTACCCACCTGGAAAGAAAAAAAAAAAAAAACAAACCCAGAAATGGACCCTCAACTCTATGGCCAACTCAACTCTGTGGCCAACTAATCTTCAACAAAGCAGGAAAGAATATCCAATGGAAAAAAGACAGTCTCTTCAATAAACAGTGTTGGGAAAATTGGACAGCCCCATGTAGAAGAATGAAATTGGACCGTTTTCTTACACTATACACAAAGATAAACTCAAAATGGATGAAAGACATAAATGTGAGACAGAAATCCATCAAAATCCTAGAGGAGAACACAGACAGCAACCTCTTCAACCTTGGCCACAGCAACTTCTTGCAAGACAAAGCTCCCAAGGCAAGGGAAACAAAAGCAAAAATGAACCATTGGGACTTCATCAAGATAAAAAGCTTTTGCATAGCAAAGAAAATAGTCTACAAAACCAAAAAAAAAAAAAAAAAAAAAAAAAACCTACAGAATGGGAGAAGATATTTGCAAATGTCTTATCAGATAAAGGGCTAGCTAGTATCCAAGATCTATAAAGAACTTATCAAACTCAACACCCAAAAAACAAGTAATCCGGTCAAGAAATGGGCAGAAGACATGAACAGACATTTCTCCAAAGAAGACATCCAGACGGCCAACAGACACATGAAAAAATGCTCAACATCACTCATCATCAGGAATATACAAATCAAAACCACAAGATACCACCTCACCGGCCAGAGTGGCCAAAATTAACAAGTCAAGAAACAACAAATGTTGACAAGGATAAGGAGAAAGGAGAACCCCCTTACACTACTGGTAGGAATGCAAGCTGGTACACCACTCTGGAGAGCAGTATGGAGGTTCTTCAAGAAGTTAAAGGTAGAGCTACCCTATGACCCAGCAATTGCACTACCAGATATTTACCCAAAGAACACAAAAGTTGTGATCTGAAAGGGCACCTGTACCCCAATGTTTATAGCAGCAATGTCCACAATAGCCAAGCTATGGAAAGAGCCCAGATGTCCATCGACAAATGGAAGGATAAAGAAGATGTGGTATCTATATACAACAGAATATTTCAGGCATCAGAAAGGATGAAATCTTACCATTACATTGACATGGATGGAATTGGAGGGTATTATGCTAAGCAAAATAAGTCAATCAGAGAAAGACCATTATCATATGATTTCACTCATATGTGGAACTTAAGAAACAAAATAGAGGATCACAGAGGAATGGAGGAAAAAACAAAATAAGGTGAAATCAGAGAGGGAGATAAACCACGAGAAACTCTTACCTACAGGAAAAAGAGTTGCTGGAGGGGAGGGAGAGGAGGGGATGGGGTAACTGGGTGATAGGCATTAAGGAGGGCATGTGATATAACGAGCACTGGGTGCTGTATGCAACTGATGAATCACTGAACTCCACATCTGCAACTAATGATATACTATACGTTAACTAATTTAATTTAAATAAAATCAGTTTAAAAAAAGAAAAAAAAACAGTTAATACATGTAAGAAAGCAAGCACATGACAGACAGTTGTCGGCTTGTGTCAGGCCACTCTTAAGTCCACCTGTTCTCTGCAGAAGCTCTGGCTTAACTCCAACATTTATCTAGACAGGCTGCAGTATCATTTTTACAGTTAGATATACTACTGATCAACCCCTTTTAATCTAACAGAAAGCTTTAAAGAATTAAGCCTGTGTAGCATAAACCTTTTAAAAGACTACAATAATTAGAGATACAGAGACATATAAATATTTGTTAGTCAAACCAAATTCGTGTTGCCTGGTATTTTCTTTGGAGCCGGCCCATGTCATTACACTGAAATGTGATATATACAAACCCTGAGTGACTGCAAGTGAAATAATGTGACCCTATATACACCGTGACAGTTTAAAATTACATTTGCTTGGGTTATTTTTATGTTAGATATTTCAAACCGTTTATTCCAAGCTGAGTACATTTTGTTCTAAACAAAACAATGAAGGAAAACATAAAAATAGTTAAATAGCAGTGGAACAGTAGAGGATTTTAGTTCCTTGACAAAGCTGAGGATTTGTGATTTTTTAAGTCATCAGTATGTTCTTTCATTCAACAAATATGCATTGAGTGTTGTGTTTATTAAAACACAAAATAGACAGCTAGATAGGTTATAGTACATTTTTCCACTCTTAAAGGATTTTTTAAACTACGTTTAAACTATTATTAACAATAAACACGCCTTTATAAAAACGGAATTTATATTACATACCTAAACTAAGGCATTCTTTTGGATAGGCAGCAGAACTCTCTACCTACACCTATGTATTAAAAAATTAAGTATAATGGAATAGACAGAAATCATATGCTGTGATTCACTGAGAAGGATATCACCCATGTAGTATTGCTGGGGGAAAAAGGCTCATCTCAATTTAATAATAAGACAAACATCTTGACAAATCCAAATCAAGGAAATTTGACCAAAAAAACAAAAAATCAGTCTGGACTCTTCGAAAATGCTTGTGTCATGAAAGACAAAAAAGCTGGGGAACAGTTCTAGAATAAAAGAAACTAAAGAAACACGACAATTAAATGTAATGATCGGGTCAGTAAAAATTTTAAAAGAAAGAAAAAGAAGAGAAAAGCTGTAAAGGACGTTATTATTGGGACAATTGGGAAATTTGAATATGGGCTGCATATTAGATAATTATATTGTATCAATGTGATAATTTATTCGGTTATGTTGAACAATGTTTTGTTCTTAGGAGACAAATGCTGAAGTATTTAAGAGTGATGTCTGCAATTAACTCTCAATGCTTCCGGAAAAAAGTAGAGAGAAAGAGCAAATGTGGCAAAATGTTTACAAGGATCTAGATAAAACACATATGCGTATTCATTGCCTATTCCTGCACTTTTTCTATACCTTTGAAACTTCCCCACAATAAAAACCTGAGAAAAAAGCTTTAAGCGCTACATTACCAATCAATCTAATTCAATATGTGATATTTAACACTGTTGTCAACAAGTAACAGTGTATCATACTCTACAATTGTATTATTCAAAAACACTGAAGCAAATCAATGAAAACTTCTAAATATTAAAGCATCCTGCACCAAAACAAACTTCTGTGAATTATTCCTAAAGGAATATACATTTTTTATTTTTTTCTGACAAATTATTTGCTTTTTCAGTAAATTTATCACCAATTCGAAGGATTAAAATATCTATAAAATCTGACAGCTGGAATATTTTGTCATGAAAATAAACATAAATACAACTTAAATTATAATAATAAAAAGAAGTACTTTCACCTCTTTACTGGGTAGAGGTCGTTACAGCATGTAAAATAAATTCACATTTAAATTTTTTTTAATTTTGAATTTTACTGATTGCTTGAAGTTTTGCATATATTTCACAAAACACCCAAAATTTTATCAAAAGAAGAAATATTAATTACATATTTTCTGGATGCTCTTGTAACCACAGAAGCCATGACCAATTTTACCTTGCCTGAGCTTACTTAAATTATAGGAGATTATGAGCTTTGATGACCACACATAAAGTTCCCCAGAGCCCTGCTTCCACTTGATTTAAATAAACACAGTCAAAATTAACAAGTGTTGAATAGCCTAGAATGTCTTCTTATGTGGGATGTTACCCAAGATCTTTGAAACAATTATATTTTATTTCCATACTTAAAATAATTAAATCAGCATATTAGTCAAAGAGTAACCTGGGTGGCACTCATTAAAATCCACCATTTGATACCCAAAAAAACCAACCCCCTCTTATATTGTCCTTAGTAAAAGCCTATCGGTGTTGATAGAAAGCAGGCACCCGAGTGTTAACAGCACACAACCTGGGTTTCTAGAAGATGAATTTAAAGAACTTCCTCAGTTCATTATAAGAAACAAAATGAAATGGGATTCACTACTCCTGCCCTCACTATTGCTCCAAAGTAGTTATGATATTCCATGGGAAATAATTTAATTATGAGATATGTTACTTTAAAATGTCAAACTGCCAACCTGCCAGTTGAATAGTCCGCATACGTGAAATGAAACTTGAACAAATGTTACCTTTGCCGTTGAGACGCCCAGAAAGAAAACCCTTCCTTCTTTGAAAGGTTTTAATTCCTTAAAATACTTATTTTTGAAGAAATGTATACAGCAAAACAACAGGAACTCTGGCTTACATGATTCATTTTAGTAATTTATTGTGGGATCTCTTCACATAAGAGTAAAATGATAACAGGAATACAATGACATCGTGAAATAAGGCTTAAAAAGCATAAATTATACCGGTCTAGACAACAGAATAGGATTTGATATAAAAATTAACTAACTTGAGGCACCTGGCAGTATTAACGATACCTAGTTCTACCGAGTGTCAAAGGTCTGAGACTTTCTTCAGCCAGCTCCAGAAGAGTAGCTTCACAATCCAGTATATTATAGAAAGGTAGGATCTTCAAAATACCAGGCAATAACTTGATTAGAAAACTCAATAGAGAGTTTTTCCTCTTTAATTGTTTTTTTCCCTGAATGTTAAGTCTAATATTGACCATCTATGATTCCCTAGACAAAGTGAGACAAATGACACTCAGTTTAAACCATTTACTTATTTCTTCTGTCCGTCTCTCCCTTCTAGAATATAAGCTCCTGGGGCGCCTGGGTGGCACAGCGGTTAAGCGTCTGCCTTCGGCTCAGGGCGTGATCCTGGTGTTATGGGATCGAGCCCCCACATCAGGCTCCTCTGCTATGAGCCTGCTTCTTCCTCTCCCACTCCCCCTGCTTGTGTTCCCTCTCTCGCTGGCTGTCTCTATCTCTGTCAAATAAATAAATAAAATCTTAAAAAAAAAAAAAAAATTTAGAATATAAGCTCCTTGTCTACTTTACTTTTCCAGCCCCAATTCTAGAACAGTGCCTTGCTGAATAAACACTGTTAAATAAAGGAATGAAAAGTAAGGTTCCTTTTACTACCCTAACCCATTTGGGGTTCATGGTGTCCCTGAAGCTCAGAGTTAAAAGGAAAATAAAAATGCCTCTGATAAAACTAGCCTAATCATTTTCCAGAGATTCTCCCCTGTAGAGAAAAATCTACATTTTGTTAATTTAAATGAGAATTATAGATTCTTACTACCATCATCATCATTATCATTATTATAAAGTGAGGATGATGGTAATGATCCTTACCACTTACTCTGAGTTAGGTGTTGTACTTTATATAATTACTCTAATCTTCACAACAACTTTACTGGGTAGATATTATGATCCTAATTTTACAGACAAAGAATCAGAGAGGTTAAGTAATGTGCCAAGTCACACAGCTCTTAAGAGTATGAACTAAGAGTCCAAGGTCTTGTTGAATTGAAAGGACATGATCTTTGTCTCATAACATCCTGTAGGAGGATGAACTAAAATCATCTTTTAATTCCATCCTTCAGTATTTATGATCAGGCCAAATTAACTTTCTATCGTCTGTTCCCATACAAATTAAGATACTATTAAAATTAAGGAATTACACCCATTCATCCAAATTCTGAATAATCTCCGATAGTACTCAAGTATCTGGTAGGAGTGCCTGGGTGGCTCATTTGCCTGGATGTCTGACTCTTGGTTTCTGCTCAGGTCATGACCTCAGGGTCTGATCTTAAGGTCTTGTAATCAAGTCCTGCCCTGAGCTGGGCTCTGTGCTCAGTGGGAATCTGCTTCCCCTTTCCTTCTCCCTCTGTTCCTCTCCCCACTCCCACACACACTCTCTCTCTCTCTTTCTCTTTCTCTAAAATGAATAAATAAATCTTGAAGAAAAAATAAAGTATCTGGTATACTTAGTAACCAAGGCAAATTAATTTGTAAAATACTCTGTCTTGATCATTCATTTCAGGCATACCTGGATAAATATCATTAAATTATTTTTATATGCCTATCTTATTCACTGCCTACTGGCTTCACTAAAATGTCCCAAAAATATATTCATTTTATAGCCTGACTCCTAGCATTTTCACCTAGGATTTGACCCCAGCCTCTTGCTTTTATAATCATCAAAGGCCTTAGAATAATTGCGTTAGAACAAGTCACAATATACTCACTAAAATGCATCCCAACTCTGAAAAAGTAATACTTACAAATTGCTCAATATGCTTTTAAGAGTGAGGTACTAAAAATTTAGCAGGAAAAAAATAAAAGAGAAAAATAAAAATTATGTCTATAAATACTAAGTCTAGAAATTAAATTTGAGAAACAGGAAAACTTGATAAATGAAATTTTCTTACGAGTTTTTATTAGATTTTTTCAAAGATAGTAAATTTCAAGGGGTGTGGGTATTTGCAAATTAGATCAATGCACTTAGTTTCAATGGCAGGAAATATGCAGTACAGCTTTGAAATGCTTCACAGTGATTTATGGTGTATCTGAATCCTTCCTTGGAGCCATGGAAAGCTGAATTTCACTCTCAGTTCTCGCCCTCACTTTTTTTGTTCTTTTCTTTTTCTTTTCCTTTTTTACTATCTCATTTATTTTAATTAAAACTAAGCGCAAACTACCCAAAGTAAAAATATATGGGGTCAGTTCAAGACCTTGGTTACCTCAGTATCTCCATCTAGTGGACATTGAGATTACAAAAGTTTATTTTATTCAATAAATTCCTGAATGCCAGTTATTAAACAAAGTAATTATGAGAAACATAACTTTAAAAAAAAAGGGTAAGAAAGAAAGGCAACAATCCCCCCCCCAGCCCCAGGGATGGAACTGTCAATCATCAATACAACCAGAGTCATATTACATTACTATATTATAACAAGTACCAAAACGGCAGTATTCCAAAGTTTAGATATAGCTTTCCCAAGGTTTGGGTTTTATTCCCAGTAATAATTTTCTTGTCACTAGGATCTAGAATCATGAAAAATCCATTAGAAAATTTAGATATAGTATAAGCAATAATATAATTTTGATTATTATTAAGCAACTCCTCAAAAACTGACGATCTTAAGAATTGCTTTACCTCTTAGATCACATAATCTTAGCACCAGAAGGGGCCTCAAAGATTTAGTGGTCTAAATTCACTTATTTTACTAGTGAGGAAGCTGAGACCCAGAGACAGACTTCCCCTCAGCTATAAGGCGAGAGTAGGAGTACCAGAATTCAGACCCAGGTCTGTTTTTCAGTCCCATACTCTCAGAATAAAAATAAATGTATTCTCCTAGAAGAAGATACTGCTGTCTTTGGAACAAGTCATTCGTTTTATGTTTTCCTTTAACTCATCCAAATACAATATTAAAAACAGGGGAAACGGCTATTATGCAGATGATGGTAGTGGTGATAACTCACTAATTTAATCCAACCCAACTAATTGTCCCCTTTATGCCAGGCAGTATAAAGTTGCTCATAAGAAAATGATACAATCATCTCTTTCTTTAGAGCGAGAGAAAAGTTTTAAGGTTATTTACCATTTGCCAGACTGGCTGCCCTTCTTTTATTCTCAACGGATTTATATGTCCTTCAGAATTAAAAAAGCATCTCCATTGTCAATTACCAGTGCCTCTCCCAAGCTCTAAAAGGGCTAAATGAACCTGGGCCCATCCACATAATGACTGTGCCCTCCAAACAGTTTTGCTGTGTGGTGCTGTAGTTGTTGTTGTTGTTGTGAAATGTTTTCAGAGCTTAAGGGGAAGTAGAAGTAACATTAACATGTTCTAAAAGTAAAACCTGCCATATCCCTTTGACATAACATAAAGTACAAGTACATAATCCTGGAGCTAGGCTCTGAGAAGTCTGAGAGGCAAGACTGTCCCATGAAGCTGGCAGTCGCACCTTACTTTACAGAGTTAAGTGGCCTGGCAAAAGGAGGAGTGTAAAGTTCTTTGCATTTCTCCAAGTACTAAACAGATGTTAATTGCATTATTCATAATTCAAAAGTATATATATATATATTTTAAGATTTTTTATTTATTTATTTGACATAGAGACAGCCAGCAAGAGAGGGAACACAAGCAGGGAGAGTGGGAGAGGAAGAAGCAGGCTTCCAGCGGAGGAGCCTGATGTGGGGCTCGATCCCAGAACGCCGGGATCACGCCCTGAGCCGAAGGCAGACGCTTAACGACTGAGCCACCCAGGTGCCCCTCAAAAGTATATATTTTACTGCACAGATGTTATTCGGAAAAAATTCCTGCTTACAATACAAATCAGTTACAATTTTAGTTCCTCTGAGTAAGCTTCTAAAGATACTATGTCAAACGTGGTAAATCAGCCCTGGGATCCATTTAATGAAGCGGGTGGCTTATTCCTGAGAAAGTCTAATTAAAAAAAAAAAAAATCCCTGAGTCTGTCAGGCTATTTTGATTCCAAGTACTTTACTTTAAATGAAATGAAAGGGTGTACAGTACTTTCATCTGAAGGAAGATAAAAGTAAATGTATATACAATGATCCCATCCTATGTGTTTGCTTAAATATGACTAAAGAGGCTTTTGCTTCAAAATTATTAGTTTAGGGTACCTGGGTGGCTCAGTCAGTTAAGTGTCTGCCTTTGGCTCAGTTCGGTCCTGGGATCAAGTCCTGCATGGGGCTCCCTGCCCAGTGGGGAGTTTGCTTGTCCCTCTCTGTCTGCCCCTCTCCCAGCTCATTCTTTCTCTCTCTCTCTCTAATAAATAAATAAAATATTTTTTTAAAAAAGCAAATACAAAATTATTAGTTTAGAGACACCTGGTTGGCTCAATCAGTGGAGCATGCAACTCTTGATCTCAGGGTCATGAGTTCAAGCCCCACATTGGGCATAGAGCTTACTTAAAACAAACAAACAAACAAAAACCAAAACAGAATTATTAGTTTAAAAGAAGTCAAACAGAAAATTGGTTAGTAATGGGGTGGATGTTTGCAACATATAATATATGAATACTTAATATATAGAGTTCTTATGGAGTAATATGAACTGAGTAGATATATAACAAAGTCTAAAAAATGCAAATGACCAATAAAAAACACGGAAAAGATACTTAAACTGTCTAATCATCAAAGATATGCCCAAGACAGAATCTGTCAGTTGGGAAATGATTTTAAAGATTGATAAAGTGTTAGGAAGGCTGTGGGGAAATGGACTCTCATGTAATGTTGCTGCATATTATTGATAAAATCTTTCTAGATGACAGTTTGACAATGAATTTCAAAAGGTAGAATGATCAGGAACAAGTCAAGAATGTCCCCCCATCACCACTGCTTTTCAACATCATTGTGGAAGTCCTAGTTGGTTCAATAAAACAAGAGAAGGAGATAAAAGATACACAGATTGGGAAAGAAGAAATAAAACTGTCTTTGTTCACAGATGACATAATTATCTATGTAGAAAATCTAAAGGAATTAACAACAACAACAAAAAAAACTCCTGGAAGCAATTATAACAAGGTTGTAACATACTAGGTTAATATGCAAAGTCAATCACCTTCCTATATACTAGCAATAGACAAGTGGAATTTGAAACTTAAAATACAAGACCATTTACATTAGCACCTAAAAAAATGAAATACTTAAGTATAAATCAAATAAAATATGTACAAGATTTATACAAGGAAAACTATAAAACTCAAATCAAATCAAAGAACTAAATGGAGAAATATCCTATGTTCACGGATAGGAAGACTCAATATTGTTAAGATGTTTATTTTTCCCAACTTGATCTATAGATTAAATGCAATCCCAACCAAAATCCCAGCAAGTTATTTTGTGGTTATCAATGGATTCTAAAGTTTATATGGAGAGGCAAAACACCCAGAATAGCAACCCAATATGAAAGGATAAGAATAAAGTTGGAGGACTGACAGTTTCCAACTTCAAGACTTACTATAAGGCTACAGTAATCAGGACAGTTTGGTATTCACAAAAGAACAGGTAATTAGATCAATGGGACAGAATAGAGAGCCCAGAAATCCACATAAATAAAGCCTGATCTTTGACAAAAGAGCAAAAGCAATAAAATGGAGCAAAGGTAGTCTTTTCAGGAAATAGTACAACTGGGCATTCATATGCAAAAAAATGAATCTAAACACAGACCTTACACCTTTACAAAAATTAAACCAAAATGGATCACAGACCTAAATGTAAAACAAAACTATAAAACTCCTAGAAGATGACATGGAAGAAAACCTAGATGACCTAGGGTTTGGCAATGACTTCTTAGATATGGCACAGTCCATAGAAGAAAGAATTAATAATCTGGATTTCATTAAAATTAAATGTCTGCTCTGCAAAAGATGATATCAAGAGAATAAAAAGAGAAGCCACCATCTGGAAGAAAATATTTACAAAAGACATATTTGATAAAGGACTGTTATCCAAAATATACAAAGAACTCTTAAAACTCAACAATATGAAATAAACAACCTGTTTAAAAAATGGGCCAAAGACCTTAAGAGACATCTCACCAAAGAAGATATACAAATGGCAAATAAGCATATGAAAAGATGCTCCACATCATATGTCATTAGGAAAATGCAAATTAAAACAACAATGAGATCTTAGGACACACCTATTAAAATGGCCAAAATCCAGAACACCAAATGCTGGTGATAGTGTGGAGCAACAAGAACTCTCATTCATTGCTAGTGGGAATGCAAAATGATACAGCCACTTTCAAAGACAGTTTGACAGTTTCTTTCAAAATTTAACATACTCTTTTCATACATTTCAGCAATCACACTCCTTGTAATTTACCCAAAGGAGCTGAAACTTACATCCACACAAAAACCCGCACACGGATGTTTATAGCTGCTTTATTCATAACTGGCAAAATTTGAAAGCAACCAAGATGTCCTTCGGTAGGTGAATGGATAACCTATGTAATATCCACACAATGAAATATTATCCAGTGTTAAAAAGAAATGAGCTTTTATGTTCATCTTTTAGTTATTTTCTCTGCATATAGTAAATGTGGTAGGTAAGGACTATGCACATATGTGGTATACTTGATATGATGGGGATTGTCCCAGTTGATTCTTTAAATACTAGATAACATTTAACTTATTCCCGGGTACAAGTCAAAGTTTGGAGGCCTTGAAACACAGTGACCTAATAATGATAAGGATCTAAAGATCACAGCAAAAGTTCAAACATAACCAAGGCATACGCATGAATTTTCAGCAATAATGGTTTCATTTGAAGCCACTTGGAAACAGTGAACCATATTCCTCCAATCTGTTGCTCCTTAATTTGTCTTGTTTGCCTTAGTTTATGCTAAAGGTAAACATGTATTTAGCCTAGTAAAGGAAATGGAAAAAAAGAAAAACCAGAGGTGATCCAAACAACCTCTGCAAAGCAAGCCTTCTAATCTGCAAATAGCTTAGTCACGGCATCCAAGTGAATCCAAATTACTCACAATCATTAAATAAATGATTCAGTCTCCAATCCTACTCCTAAAAAAGAATGTAACGAGCGATACAAACACAATGCTAAATAATTGAAAGAAACTTGGGTTTTTTTGATAAAACGATGTGAATGGTTTTATATTTACATATTAACAATATTAACTCAAAATTTCAAACATTTTTAAACACAGGCCACCCAGTGCTAACGCTCAGCCCTCCTAGTTTTTGTACCAGTGAGCACATGGCTTTAGTCCATGTCCAACACTTAATTAAGAGATTCTTTTCAAAGACTGTATTCTGGATTTACCCTCTTCTTAGAGGCCATGCTGCTGCAGTTCATTAGCAGTCCACATCTGGCTGGAATGTTTTAAACTACTATTTTCCTTAACCATTATATGGATGAGGTTTTTTTTATTCTATACAAACTGAAACAACATCCTTCCATGGACTTCTAAACATAATAATTAGTGACAGTGCAAATTGTTTTCTGATTGTTCTTTTATCATGTAGCAAACTGCTACTAAAACATTCTCATCAGAGTTTAAACTTTTGTGTAATTGTGAGAGTCTTCATTTTCATGTAGACCTTGTCTTTACTTTTTAAGGACAAGATCTCATTCTGAAGGCCAAGAAATATTTAACTTAAATATAGTTATATGCAGAGGAAAATATACCCTTAAACTTTCTGAGGGAAACTCAGGAAATGAAAACTTGGACATATTTGGCACAGAACGTTGAGCATTTCACTTACTCTGCTTCTGAACCTCAAAGATCCCTGGTACAGTATGGATTTCAAACACCAAAACACTCCTCTGAAAGAGGACCAGTCCATGTCTATGCAATTAACTTGCCCCGAAATTAAGTTACCTAAACCTGTTGAGGGATGTAAGCAACTAGAAGAGTTGTATGTTGTCACATAAAATTTCGAAAAGGAATTTCACGAGGCAGCATAGGAATTTCTAGGCCTTGGCTAACACATTTTTATCAGTCTGGCTCAGAGAACTGCTATAATACACTTCAGGGTTCACCCTGCCCCAGGCCCTTCCCAATATTTTGTGTCAAGACACAGCCTTCCCTTGGTTTTTAGACCTTACCACTTATTTGAAAACTTCCCCATTTAATGACACCAAGTAGCCATTCTTACAACTGTGTTCTCCATTTACACATAAAATAATTCATACCTTGTATGAGCTAGATGCTCAATTAATAAGTCTTCTGTTAGTACCCCACTATGTGCATTTAAGTTCCATAACGGCACTGGCAATTCCTTTTCTTTTCTTTTTTTGTCTTTTAGATTATTTTCTCCTTGGTCAGTATAGGGCACAGTATACTACTTCCAACTGCAAGAAACTTAAAGCAATGTGAATCATTCTTGACACCTCAGCTCACAGCCCTCCAAAGGCTTTCTATTATACTTGGAATGCAATCCAAAGAAGGCTCTATACAATGTGGCAATGTGGCCTCTGATCCCCACTCTTCAGCTCACCTCCTACCACCCTGCCCTCTCCCCACTCACCACACCTCCCCACACTGGCCCCTGCTATTCCTGGGGCAGGACCATCATGCTTTAGCCTTACGGCTTTTGGATGTGCTGTTCCTTCCGCTTCCCTTTTGTGCTCACTCCTTAAGTGTCTGTTAAAATGTTTCCTCCTTAAAGAGGACTTCTGACTCCTCATCTAAAATAGCAACTTCCCTTCACTACAGCCTATTTTTCTTCATAGCCCTGGCTGATATTCTCTATTTATTTAGATAGCTGCTCATTATCTCACACTATCACCACATACACCAGCATGTAAGTCCCATGAAACCTGGGGCTGCACTGATTTTATTCACAGGTGTATCCCTGGTTTCTAGAACAATGCCTGGCACCTGGTAGGTGGTCAATAAATGTCACTGAATGCTACTTCCGAGACTTAGGATAGGAAGTTTATACTGTGGCTGAAAAGCCTATCTTGTCTGGGAAGCACTCCCTCATAAATCCAGTATTATTCCTGTTCTTCCAGGCTTCCCAATAACAAACAGGATTTTTGATGTCTAACCATGAGCTTCTCCAGTTTCCTCAGTGGACAGCAACCCTCAAGGGAAAGTTTTCTGCCTAATCCATATTCCAGGTTACTCAGACATCACATGAATTATATTTTTGACAAATGCGCACAGAATGCCCTCTGACCCTACAGTAGCTCCCTGCTGATCATTTCAGCCCTCATCAACCACGGTCATAGGGGGTTTCTCCTCCTTAGACTTTAACATGAGGATGTAGTTCAGCCCTACAGTCTTCTATTATACCCCTCACTCCTCCAAAGTGGGTCTTCTGAACATCACTTACTCAGTCCACCATCTCCTGAATTCAGAGTCAATACCCCACCCCACCACACCCCAGCAGAGCGAAGAATTTGTGGGTAGAAGTCCACCTAACACACCTTACTATCCAAGGCTAGCCTCCAGAGTTGCGACCTGTTTCCCAAGCCAGCCCCCTATCTCTAATCTAAGATCCTTAAAAGGAACTTGGTCCTTCATTCTTGGCCTCCAAGGACAATTCAAGAACAGAGAGAAACTGAACACAAGTCTAGAGCAACTTGAATCCTGACCTAAAAAGTATAGACATACCTTACAGAACGTCTCACTACCTCACATTTTCCTGATAGAACACTTGGTTTTTGACACTCAAACTTCATAGACTATATATATCTCTCCATACAACACTTTTTGAAAAGTGTTTATTTAAAATGTATATATACACCCTGAAGCTTAAAAACAACATTGTTAACAAAATAGTGTATAGAATACTGGGTTACCAGGTGTCCTCAGAGAAGACATACAGTGTACTACTATGTACAGTAATTGCTTAACAACCAAATTAACTGTTTCATGTTCTAGAATATTATTTTAAGTATTTTTCACTGTATTTCTGTGTTATTTACATAGAGGAATTTTTACTGTGTTTTTGTAACATTGTAGGAAATTAGGTAGAGGCTCTGAGTTGAGGAGTAATATAATTTCTCCTACTTAAAATAATAAGAATTAGGCCTATGATTTTTTACAGAACAACTGATTTTTGGAATGGACTCATGTTAAGTGGACGTTGCCTGTATTTTCTTGGACCCTTTCACCCAAAACCCATCAGCAAGCCTCTCCCTAGGCGGCTCTGATTTGGTCTGGCCCCAACAGCTCATCTGTTCTCAATCTCGAACTGTGACGCCTTGAATCCCTTCCTGCATCTTCATATCCACCCTCCAGTGCCCCCCTCCTTACCTTTTCATTTCATTCACCCCTTCTTGCCATCTTTTTCTTTATTTTCAGTTAATTTTTACTTTTGCAGAAGGGATATATGCACATAATCTAAAAGATCAAAGGAGCTACAAGGCTTAAAACAACAAAACCAGTCCATAACTCTCCCCACTCTCACCCCCATCCCCACTGCAGCGTGCCCCGAGTCAAACATTTTCCACTCTTAGCTCTTGCTTTAAATTACCAAATAAGCTGAGTAAAATGCTGTCTCCTCGTTATTCCATTTTAAACTTTATTTACAGCCTTCACATTAGGGTCATTAAGGATTTTAGCTCTCTTAGACTCTCCTTTCCCTACTTCCCAATCTAAATTTATGCCAAAATTTTGGTTAAATCCGTATTCAGTGTATTGAGACTACAGTTATGAGCCAAGTCATGAAAAATTACTGATTTCCTTTCTGGAACCATTTTTTTACATTTTTCCTATATTTAATAATTGCCTAATTTCCTCATTTGCTTAGCTGTATTTGCATGTCTAGCTAAGCCTTCCTATCCCCTACAATAACGCTATAAAATTACTCTCAGCCCATTTTCCATATGGTCAAACATGTCAGATTTATCACCTTTTTTTTCCCCGATAATATTTATCAGTTCCATTTTTTCCCTCCGTCTTCTGGTTCTAAACTGTACTGTTCCCTAAGCTTCTGGGTGTCATGGGCGGTATGTTGGATTTTCCCTTAACCAATGTTCTATAAATACCCAACTCCTCTCTCCTGTATGGATTTCCCATTTCCTAGTCCCCATGGTCATCTTTCTTGGTTTATTCCCTAGTTTTGGTGAATTACCTTCTATAGACTTTAATGCTGCATATCTGAGACTGTTTTATTCTATCTTTATACTTGATCAATTCGTTTATTCTAAGCTAGAATTCATTTATATTTTGAAGATTATAACTCAAAAGATTATAATTCATTATATTACTCTGTTGCCTTCTGTTTTCCAAAACTGTTTTTGATAAATTAACTTTCATTCCCTTCTTTTTTCTCTCCTCTTCTCTCAATCAGCTGTTAGTGTGTTTTCTATTAACACTCAAGTTTCAAAATTCCCAGGTGATATACTTTGTTTTTTCTCTTTTCTTTTTTAAAAATTAAAAAAAAAATGTGGAGGTATAATTTGTTTATTTTCATTTATTATACTGAACACCCAATCAGCACCTTTCAATTTGAGAATTCATTTTTCACTTTACAGAAATATTTTTTTTTTTTAAATAGAGTCTTCTATATTTTTCTCCTGACTAGTTGGATATTGAATTTCTGGAATTGATCTACAAATTTTCCTATCTTTCTCTCTCTTATTGCCCCTCTCTTTTTTTCCCTATCAGAGAGTTCTTCAAATCCTTTCACTGAAACTTTTGTTTTAGCTGTCATATTTTTAATATTCAAAAACTCTTTCCTATTTTTGTTTCTTTTCAAAAAATGAAACTTTCTTCTTTTTTCAACATTTTCTTTGATCTCTCTGAGAATACCATGGCTTCTTTGAAGCATTCTTCTGCTCTCAGCATTGTCTCTGTTTTCTCTGAGTACCTTGTTAATCCTTGTTTCTTTGATTGTTTGTGTGCTTCATGTTGGAGGCTTTCTTCCAAAGTCTGATTATCTTTTGATACCCTACCATATTTAAGAGTGAGTCACTAGAACGGTGATTTATAAGTGGGCCTCTAATTGGGTCATAGAGTAGCTGGAGAATTTTTGTGCAAGGAAGTCACCAAATGTCAGTATCTATAGGTCTCTTCTCCAGGATGGTTCCATTTCTTCCGAGAAGGATCTTCCAGTATTCCTAGTGGGATATGGAATGGTATGGCTGCTGGTATGATAGAGCTGAGAATAGGAAGGGAGTTGGAAATTTCACTGTTCAGATGTAGAATGTCCTTTAATCCCCCAGTTTTCAATTCTGTTCTCATCCGGCCTTTCTCAGTGCTCAGTGTGGCCAGACTATCTCTGATTGTTTCTCCAGAGATTCCTGCAAAAGTGGGAGGAAACGGTCTCCTTGCTGAGGGAGTTAAGAGTAGGCTCTGAAGGTCTATCTTCTCCTCATAAAAGCTTTCAAATAGATTCCCACCCACCATGTCACCTTACTTTCGATGGTACTGGGTGCCTCGAATTCCTAAGCCTTTCCAAACAGCTGTAAGTCAACTTGCCTTCCATCTGCACTTCCTTCCACAGGCACTTGGCTCTGACCTTTCTTCATTCTGCTAAGTCATGCACCATCCTTCCACCTACTTTCCATCTTTGTATCTTGCGGTTTAGGATTATTTATGTCTCCTTGATTTATCAAAGATGAAAACTGTGCCTCTGTTTTCCTGCTTTCCCTATTGTTGGGGGATGATTTTTTTTTGAGAAAAGAAAAATAAATGAGGGCTGGAGAAAGAAAGAGTAGATATGCTCTTTGTTCTGGCATCTTGAAACCAGAAGTCTCTAGCCTTTTCTACTTCACAGGTCTTTTTATTACACTATATTCCTTTCTGCCAGCTTCCTTCTCATTCATAATTTCAGTCTTCCAGAATTTCTGGGTGACTAGCCATCTTGTTTTAGTGGTTTCAGACATACAACATTTCATTTATTAACGAGTTAACAAATTCCGTATCTACTTGTATCTCATTTGCAGCAATTATTATCTGCAATTTAACAAGACTACTGGATGTACATATTAATTGGAAGGGGATTATTCATCAACTGGAAGAGATTAGTCACCAGTCTCTCTTGTGGGACTTATCTTTCTTATCAGATAGGCTGGTTATTCTCCATTTGCCTTTCCGTCCCTCCATTGTCACACTTCTCTATACCCCAGAAGAGTGATCTCTATGGACAACTCCCCTCGCCCATTCCCACTCACTGCCATTCCTACCCACTTCACTCTACCCCTGCCTCATTGCATCTCTGGCAACGTTACTCTAGAGCCATAGCTCCTAAGTATAATAGCTTCTGGTTTCACAAGGGAACTCTTCCTAGTTGGTTCCCTTGACCCTGCCCACGTCTATGTCAATAGTCTCTTTATTAAACTGTCTTCAGTTATACCCTCTGTGCCATTTGTTTCTTATTGGACGCTGACTGATACATCAGTTTTAAAAAAAAATTGAACTAGCTCATCTCTAAAGTCCATTGAGTTCTTATGTACTATGTCAACAACTGGCACTTAACTATAGAGACTCTGAGGAAATCAGGCTTCCTTTCAATTAAGATTCTATGTCACTACAGCAAAGAAACTCTCCTAAATAATGATGCTAAGCCCCTATGAAACAAAAGCATTGTCAGTGCAACTTAGACTAGCAGGGAAATCTAGGATACACATATTGTTCCCTTTAGGCAATGGAGTCAGTTCTGATAAAAGTATATTTGCTATTTTTTATTCAATTTTTTAATTGAGGTAAAACTAACATACTTAAATGTTTCAGGTATGCAACATAATGATTTGATATCTATATATATTGTGAAATGATCATCACAATAAGTCTAGTTAACATCCATCACCATACATAGTTATAGAATTTTATTTTCTTGTGATGAGAACCTTTAAGATTTACTCTCTTAGCAACTTTCAAATATGCAATGCAGTACTGTTAACTATAGTTACCATTCTATACATTACATCCCATGATTTATTTATTTTATAACTGGAAGTTTGTACCTTTTGATTCCCTCTACCCACTTCGTCTATCCCCCAACCACCACCTCTGGCAACAACTAATTTGTTCTCTATATCTATTAGCTTGGGATTTTTAAAAAATTTTAAGGGCTCTTGGGTGGCTCAGTCGGTTAAGCATCCAAATCTTGATTTCAGCTCAGGTTATGATCTCACAGTTGTGAGATCAAACCTCACATTGGGCTCCACACTGGGTGTGGAGTCTGCTTGAGATTCTCTCCCTCCCTATGCCCTTCCCCCCACCTCTCCCTCTCTAAAAGAGAAAGCAATAAAATAAAACATTTAAAAGATTTTTTAGATTGCACAAGTGAAATCATACATATCTGTCTTTCCTGTCTGACTTATTTCACTTAGAACAATGCTCTCAAGTTCCCTCCATGTTGTTGCGATTGGCAAGATTTCACTCTTTTTTATGGTTAACTAATATGTCATTGTACATATATACCACATTTTCTTTATCCATTCACCCATCAACAGACACTTAGGTTGTTTCTGTACCTCTACTATTGCAAATAACGCTTCAATGTATATAGGGGTGCATATATCTTTTCAAGTTAATGTTTTCAATTTCTTCAGATAAATACCCAAAAATGCAATTGCTGGAGCATATGGTAGCTCTATTTTTAATTTTGTTAGGAACATCCATACTGTTTTCCATAATGGCTGCACCAATTTACATTCCCACTAACAGTGCACAAGGATTCCCTTTTCGACACATATTCACCAACAACTTATTTCTTATCTTTTTGATACTAGCCATTCTGACAGGTGCGAGGTGATATCTTATTGTGGTTTAGATTTGCATTTCCCTGATGATAAGTGATGTTGAACATCTTTTCATGTGTCTGTTGCCTATATGTATGTCTTCTCTAGAAAAATGTCTGCCCATTTTTAATCATATTGTTTGTTTTTATGCTATTGAGTTTTATGAGTTCTTTATATATTTTTGATATTAACACCTTAGCAGATAAATAATTGGCAAATATTTTTTCCCATTGATAGATTGCCCTTTTCTTTTGTTGGTGGTTTCCTTTGCTGTGCAAAAGCTTTTTATTTTGATGTAGTCCCACTTGTTTATTTTTGCTTTTGTACTTTTGCTTTTGTTGTCAAATTCAAAAAATCATTACCAGCACCAATGTCAAGGAGCTTAACACTTATGTTTTCTTCTAGGAGTTTTATGGCTTCGGGTCTTATTCTAAGTCTTTCATCCATTTTGAGTTAATTTTTGTGTATGGTGTAAGACAGCAGTCCAGTTTCCATTCTTTTGCAGGTGGCTGTCCAGTTTTCCCCGACATCAATTATTGAAGAGACTATCCTTTCCCCATTGTATATTCTTAACTCTTTTGTCATAAATTAATTGACCATATATGCATGGGTTTATTTCTGGGCTCTTTACTCTGTCCCGTTGATCCATGTGTCTCTTTTTATGCCAATACATTTGCTATTTTTTACTTTGAAAACACAGAGACAACCAAAATTAATTCCAAAGTTTCAAGTGTTTCTTTTTCTTCATCACTTTTTCTTCTTTTCCCTTAGATATTTACACCATTAAAGGCCAAAAAAAATGCAAAAAATAAGTTTCACTAATCCCCTTATTAATAAATAAATGAATTCCTTGACCTCACCCCCACCACAGACATCAGATTATCTCTTTCACCAGTCATGACCAGATTTTTTGTATCCACTGAACTTTTCCACTTTCTCACCTCTCACAGACCCTTTAACTCATTCCTATTTTAAATTGTTCTTGCCAAGATTTTCTTTAACTTCTCTGATGCTAAATCCAATGGATGCTTCTTAGTCCTTGTCTTACTTGACATCCCAGTAGCATTTGAAACCACTGCTTTCGGGAGTGCCTGGGTGGCTCAGTCGTTAAGCGTCTGCCTTTGGCTCAGGGCGTGATCCCAGTGTTTTGGGATCGAGCCCCACATCAGGCTCCTCCGTTGGAAGCCTGCTTCTTCCTCTCCCACTCCCCCTGCTTGTGTTCCCTCTCTCTCTGGCTGTCTCTATCTCTGTCAAATAAATAAATAAAGTCTTTAAAAAAAAAATGAAACCACTGCTTTCATGAAATATTCTCTTTCTTGTCTTTGGTGTTGCCTCAGCTTTTCCTCTTATCTATCCAATTACTTCTCAGTCTCTTCAGTGGACATCTCTTCCTCAGCCCATCCCTCAAATGTTCATGCTTGTCAGATCCTCATCCTAGAGACTTCCTTATCTTCCTACCTACACTCTTCCACTGGTTGTTCTTCTCCACTCCTATGGCTTAAAAACCCAATTATATACTAATGACTCTCAAATGGACCATCTCAACTCCAGATCTTCCTCCTAACCTTCAAAGATATTATTTGTGACTAAATACTAGATAACTCTAAGCATGCCCACAGAGTCCCCCTACTCGACATTTCAATTTCTATTCTATATTCCTTATTCCAACAAATCACACCAAGCCAGAGACCTGGGTAAAATCCTTGACTCTTCTCTGTCCCCCATTCCCATACCCAATCAATGATCAAGTCTTATTGATTCTGTCTGAGATGTACTTTAAGTCTATGATCCAGGTCTCTCCATTCTCACTGCCATTTCTCTAGACCAAATCATTTCCCTACTACTGATATTATCACTACCCTCATATCTAGATTTTATAATAGAGCCAGAGTGATCTTTCTAAAATATAGGTGTGATCGGGGCGCCTGGGTGGCACAGCGATTAAGCGTCTGCCTTTGGCTCAGGGCGTGATCCCGGTGTTCTGGGATCGAGCCCCACATCAGGCTCCTCCGCTATGAGCCTGCTTCTTCCTCTCCCATTCCCCCTGCTTGTGTTCCCTCTCTCGCTGGCTGTCTCTATCTCTATTGAATAAATAAATAAAATCTTTTAAAAAAAAAAAAAATAAATAAAAATAAATAAATAAAATATAGGTGTGATCATGTAACCCTCTTCCTAAAAGCCTGAAATGGTTTTACATTGCTATCAAGATAAAGCCCAAATTCTTCAACATGGCTTACAAGCCCCAGCATCTGGTCTCCTGTCATCCAAATTACTCCAGCCAAATTAAGCCCCTTTTAGTTCCTCTAACAATCTATGATCACTCTTATTCTAGATATTCCCACATATGATTCCCTCCACCTGATACATGCCTATTGATGTTACCAGTGTTTTCATGCTATCACTATTTCTCGACAAACATCTACTAACCCTTGTGTCTCAGCTTAGATGCCCCATGCTCTCTAAATCCGCAATCCCATAGCACACTACTTATCCACTTATCACACTCTATTATAGTTGCCTGTTACTTGTCTCTGTTCCCCTTTCATATCATAAGCACTGTGAGGGTTAAAACGAGACCTATTATAGCTCCAATGCTTTGAATATTACCTGGTACTAAGTAGCCACTAAATAAATAATGGTTGAATGATGACCAAATGAATAAACAAATAAACCATCAGATTAAACATAGTACCAGTGGAACCACATTTCACATATGGACTTTCTTTCCCTTGCTTTCTTACCTGTCAATAACAAAAAACAAGTTGCCCTTCCCACCAAATAAGCTATAGCTTACAAAGGGCTAACTAATGTATATTTTCACATGACAGTCAAAGAGAATTCTATCTGAGACTTTGCCTTCTCCTTTATTTCCTTCTTTCCTCTTACATATAAAATTTTCAGACTGAAAGTTTAAATAGACGGAAGACAGACCAAGCATGTGGCTGACTTTCTCTTGATCTGCCTGATGCCCTCCCCACACCATCTATAAATGTGGTAGTACATGAGCATGGGATAAAAAAGAACCTATGATAACATTTTGTTTGAACCAGAACTCCAAAGCATTAATTAAAGCTGAGCACACCTGCTCTGAACTGCAAAGTCAGAGATTTATGTGAACTTGTAAAGTTGAGGCTTTCTGACCTTTTGTAGGATTTACGTTTCCTTTAAATAAGCATTTCCTCTTTGTAATGCAATATTTTTTTTTAAAGTTTATTTCAGTGACTAACCTGCTGGTATAAACAGATACGCTGTTCAGTTCCTTTATTGCCTCGTCTTTACCCTTTTTACCCAGTGCCTGTCAAATATTTAATTTAAGGTTTTGGTTGAAAATAAGCAGGTCCAACTATGAGGCCTACAATTTCTTGGTCTAAACTGAACTTGTTAGTGAGGTGATCCAAAAAGATATCCATGCACTCCACACTTAATGTTAGAGCATAAGAGCATTTTAATACAGTTATTCATAGAGCTGCTCACTATTTGCAAAGTATCAGATACTTTATAGTAGTTAACCACAAGCAGCACTTATTAATTTGTTAGGTTACAGTGCATGCCCATGTGTAGAGTCCTTTCAGGTAAGACAAAGTTTTTACTCAAAGGAAGACATTATAATTTTGAAATTCAGATACTAATGGCTTTAGAAAGAGAGTTCCGTGAGGCTAACACATTGAAGTTGGTTACCTTGGATAGGTTCATTCCCAGCACTGTGAGTGTCACCAAGCCAGCACAACAGACCAAAGCACTGGAGCTGGAGAGTCCAGAACTTGGTGGGATGTTTCCATCCACCAAGCAATTCATTCCAGTCAGGTTGCTAAGACCAAAGTGTTCCTAAGAATAGAAGGAAAAACAGTGCTAGTAACTTCGGTGTTGGATTCGAGGAGTAGCAAAACATTCTTTCATCCCCCAGAGAGCAAACATTTATCAATGGACTTATTACACTATTTGTAGAAACTACTTGTGCAATTCAATTGAGTTGAGTCTATACATGACATTTCATCTAATGGTTCTTGGCCACAGGGTTCAGTAATCTGAAGATTATTTTTTACTTTGTTCAACAAAAAGCTATTGATCCATTTCCTAAAATTGCCTTGAATGATCTTTTTCTTGAACATTAACTGATTTGAACAAATGTTAAAAAAAAAATTAAACAATTATGATTCAATTTCTCAAGTAGCAAGAAAAGAAATATACAATATTAGTGAGGCAGGTTAAATCTTCATGTAGCACAGCCAACACAATATGACTGTAAAAGTCTAACACCAAGCAGTGGCTTGTTTCTATTGAGTATTTTTTTCAGAAGTTTCTCTGAAGAAAAAGTGTTCTCAACCGCTTTGGTTCCATTTTACATATGGAAAAACCTACGTACCAAAAGATTAAAAATTTTTTCCAACATTACATATAGGGAGCTGGAAGTAGGACCCAGGTCTCTGATTTCTGGTTGAGAACTTCTCTACTGCAGTCAGAAACACGGGCCAGCATACTGTCACTATGATTTAATGTAAGTCAGCTATATGAGGAAATCCAGATTTTTACTAGAGTTTATAGATACAGTTAAGCCATATGGTAGCTTTCAAGACGGCCAAATTAGAATTCAGCCACAAATGAGAACACAAACTCTAAACAAAATAGAGAAACTCTCATTTCTACAACTAGGAAAGCCCAAAGAAATAATGAGACTCAAATCTAAAGATGGAAATCTCTAGGATACTTAGATGAATATCTAGGATGACACTTAAGATGATATTATATCATAACCTTTGTGGTTTAGGATTAAAAATAAATTCAAGGCCACCTCCTCTTCAAGAAAAAAATGCCATCATGTCTGCAAATTAGTCAAACAGCTCAAGACCAAAGTACAAAATACTATTACATTACATAATTATGCATTTCATCATACATATTATTCTAGGGAGAAATTTCAATAAACTAGTTAGAATAACCAAAGTAACAACAAAACTCTGCAAATTAAAGGCTGCTTTTTTTCCTTAATTTTTTTGTCCTTTTTTCCTATGTTGGCAAAACTCACACACCACAAAAAAAGAGATTCTGTTGGATGTACTTCTCTTCTTGATTTCAAGTCATCTAAAAATTTCCTTTCCAGAAATACAAACAAATTATAAACTGAAACACTGCTGCTGCCAATGCCCTTTCATACAGAACATCACACAGCTTGTTTAAAAAAAAAGAATCCTTGGAGAATGCTATATATTTAACCATAAACTGATCCACAGTGTATCTTGAATGTGAATCATACTCACAAACTTATCACGCAGTGTTTAAATTAAAATGTACAACAGATTCAAAAACGTAAATGGATTTTGCCAAATTCTGTAATAGCTCTATTCCAAAAGGATAACATGTTCAATTTAATATAAACAGATTATCCTCTGATATTTTCTAGTATTTGAATTTGAAGTTTTCTAAACAGGCTAACATTTAAATTACTTCTCTGCCCAAAAATTCGCTGTACAAACCTACTTTTGCACATTAAGTTGTCAAACCAAAAAGAACGCTTTAAGACCTCAAATTCTCAAAAACAACACAAAGCAACAAGCAGTATTTAGGTCATTTTACCCATATGTTATAAAAGGCATGTTGCTATAAGGAAGATCAAATTGCATTTGCCACGCAAATCCTTCCAAATACTGTAATTCCCACTAATGCATATGATAAGCCAAATAACTTGAAGATTTACTAGCTGCCAATACCTCTTCCCATAAGTTATTACCATGTGTCTGGATGAAGAAGAAAGAAAAATAAAAAAAGAGAAAGAAAGACAGGAAAGAAAGAAAGAAAGAAAGAAAGAAAGAAAGAAAGAAAGAAAGAAAGAAAGAGAAAGAAAGAAAGAAAGAAAAGAAAGAAAGAAAGAAAGAAAGAAAGAAAGAAAGAAAGAAAGAAGAAACAAGGAAAGGGAGGGAGGGAAGGA
>NC_048222.1:58033338-58086797 GCF_002007445.2 Ailuropoda melanoleuca
TGGGGTGGTAATCTTCCACCCAACTCAAGACAATGAAGGACTATAAATTGGTGCTCCACTTTTGTCAGGAAGGTATTAGTAGCACCAAGGGGGAGAGCTGAAAGTTTATCCTACCTATCTACAACAAGGAAATATGAGTAAGTCACCCACTTTTGCTGGTGTTGTATTGGTGCAGAAAGTTAATCATATATACCCACCTGACCTTCACTATATGTACCAACTTGGCAGGTGGGGAAGGGGGATGGAGAGACTGCCTGCCAAAAAGGAAGATTAAATACGATCCAGATTCTCATAATATAATATGCCAAATGTTCCAGATACAATAGAAAAATCACTAATCATACCAAGAACCAGGAAAATTGCAACATGAATGAAAAAAGATAATCTAAAGATATCAAACCAAGATGAATCAGATATTGGAATTATCTGATGAGGATTTAAGCAGGCATCATAAAAATGTTTCAACAAGTAGTTACAAATTATCTTGAAACAAATGAGAAAAAAAGGAATATAAGCGAAGAAATAGAAATTATAAAGAAGAATCAAATGGAAATTACAGAACGAAAAAATGTAATAATCAAAATAAAAGCTGGTTAATGAATTTGATAGTAGAGTGGAGATGACAGAGAATAGAATCAATGGACCTGAGGACAAATCAATAGAATTAACGTACTCTGAACAACAGAGACAAAATAGATTGAAAAAATTAACTGAGTCTTGAGGGATCTGTGGGACAATAACAAAGTGGCATTTGTATCTTCAGATCTCAGAAGGAAAAGAGAGAGAACATGTTACTGAAGAAGTATTCAATTAAATAATAGCTGAAAATTCCATAGATTTGACAAATGACATAAATCCACAGATTTAAGAAGTTGAATAAATCCTGAATAGGGTAAGTCTACTGAAATTCATATCAAGACAAATTATAATTCAACTTCTGAAAACTAAAGAGAAAGAAAAAAAATTGTGAAAGCAGCCATAGAGAAATGACATAACTTTAGGGAATATCAATTTGAATGACAGCAGATTTCTTATTTGAAGCCATAGAAGCCAGAAGTGCCACATCGTTTTCAAGTACGGAAAGAGAGAACTATCAACTGTGATTTCTATATCCAGTGAAACTATCCTTTAACAATAAAAGGGAGGGAAAGACATTCTCAGACAAAAGAAAATGAGGAGAATCTGTTAATAGAAAATCTACCCTAAAAGAATGGCTGAGGAGGAAATATGACTAAAGAAAGTAAATAAGAACAGAGAAGGTTTGGAAATTCATGAAGAAAAGAACACTGGAATGGGTAAAAATAGGAGCAAATATAATTGAATAACTTCTCATTAGCCTTGTAAATCATATTTGGTGGTTGAAACACAAATTGTAACACCATCGGATGTGGTGTTCAATATACGTAGAGGATATACTTAACACAATTATGCTTTGAAAGTGGGGAGGGTAAAAGAACCTAAATAGAACTAGGGTTTCTATGCTTCACTTGAAGTGGTAATGATACCAGCGGACTGTGATAAGTTATGCATGTATATTGTAATAATTAAAACAAACATTACGAAAATTATTAGATCATAATATACTCATATGCACTATAAATAAATCAAGTTAGAATCCTAAAAATATATTCAAATAACCCACAGTAAGATATGAAAAAAGAAACAGTAATAAGAGTAGAAGCAGAAAACAAATACCAAAATGACAAATGTAAGCCTAACATACCAATCATTATCTTAAATGTAAATGGTCTAAATACACCTGCCAATAGATAAAGATTGGCAGAACTGATAAAGGAAAAAAAACAACAACATGGCTTAACTATATGCTGTCTACAAGAAACTCACTTCAAATTCAATGGCCTAGGAACATTGAAAGTAAAAGGATGGAAAAGATATACCATATAACCAAAATAAAAAACAAAAAAAACCCCAGAAGTGGCTATATTAACATCAGATAACATAGAATTCACAGTAAAAAAAAAAAAAATTACTAGAGACACGGAGGGATCAATTCACTGGGAAGACAAAATGATCCTAAATATGTACATATCAAATAAAAGAGCTTCAAATAAACCCAAAGCTGGTAGAGATGACAAGCAAAATAGACCAATGCACAGTTATGGTTGCAGGCCTCAATACAGCCTTTGCAGCAACTGATAGGACTACTAGACAGAAAATCAGCAAGGCTACACAAGTTCTGAACACAACCAATCAATAAGATCTAACCAACACAGATAGCATATTCTATTCCAAAATAGCAGATTACACCTTTTCAATAAGTTCCCATGGTACACACTCCCCAAGATGGACCATTTCCTGTGCCATAAAACAAACCTCAACAAATTTAAAAGAATCTAAATCATACTGTGTTTTCTGACCATAGTGGAATGAAACTAGTAATCAAAAACAGAAAGAAAATAGGAAAAATCTTGAAATACTTGAAAATTAAACAACACACTTCTAAATAAGCCATGGCCAAACAGGAAGTCTCAAGGGAAATTTAAAAAAATACAGAGCTAAGTAAAAATGGAAATACAACATATCAAAATATGTGAGATGCAGTCAAAGCCAGTGGCGAGAGGAAATTTTGTAGTACTGAATGCTTACACTAGAAATGAGAAAATGTGAAAAATCAAAAACCTAAGTTCCTATCTCAAGAAACTAACAGCAAAAGAAAGCAAAATAAGTTCAAAGCAACCAAGAGAAAGAAAATCATAAAGAGCATAAATCAATGAAATTGAAAAGAATAAAATGATGGGGAAAAAAATCAATGAAACAAAAATGCAGCTATTTGAAAAAAAATCAATAAAATTGATAAATCTTTAGCAAGACTACCGAAGATAAAAAGAAAGAAGACACAAATCATCTATATCGGGAATGAAACGGGATATCACTTCAGATCTCACCACCGGAATAATCAAGCAGTATGTATTGGTCTCCTATGACTGCTGTAACAAATTACCACAAACGTGATGGTTTAAAACAACACACATTTATTCTCTCATAGTTCTGGAGATCAGAAGTCCAAAATCAGTTTCACTAGGCCTCCCTCTGGAGGGTCTAGGGAAAGATCTATTTCCTCACATTTTCAGCTTCTAGCTCTTCATTCTCTGCACTCCTGGCTCATGGCATCTTCTTCCATCTTAAAGCCAATGGCTTAATTTCTTGGTTCAGTCACCATAATGCCTTTGTCTCTTTTTGTAGCCAAATCTCCCTCAGCCTCCATTTTATGGAGGGATTGCATTTATGGCCCACCTCTATAATCCAGGATAATCTCCCCATTTCAAGATACTTAAATTACATCAGCAAAGCCTGTTGCTGCCATATAAGGTAACATTTACAGATTCCAGAAATTAGAACCTGGATACCATTGAAGGCCATTATTCAGCCTCCTACAGAATACAACAAATAACTTTATGACATAAATTCTATAATTTAAAACAAATGGATTTCAAAAATCATCAATTGTCAAAAATCAACCAAAACTAAATAGAAAACTGAACAGTCTTAAAATCATTAAAGAAATTGAATGCTTAATTAAAAAGCACCCAAGAAAGAAGTTTTCAGGCCCCGAAGTCATCACTGAAGAATTACACCAAACATTTAAAGAATTAACACCAATCGTATACAATCTCTTCTAGATAATAAACAGGAAAAATATCACAATTTATTTATGAGGCTGATCTTATCCTGATACCAAAATCAGACAAAGATAGTACAAAAAATTACAGACTAATATTTGTCATGAACTTAGGTGCAAAATCCTCAAAAACTTGTAGAAAATCAAATCCAATAATGTATAAAAAGAATTCTGTACCATTACCAGGTGGGATTTCATCCAGGTAGGAAAGCCTGCTCAAACATTCAAAAATCAATGTAAAACACTGTATCAACAGAAAAGAGGGGGAAAAATCATATGATCATATCAGTTAATACAGAAGAAGCATTTGCCAAAGTCTAAACTCTATTTATGATTTTTAAAACCTAGAAAAGTAGAAATAGAGGGAAATTTTATTTAAAGAATCTGCAGAAAGCCAATAATTGGTATCACCATACATAATGGTGAAAGACCGAATACCGTCCTAAGACTGGGAACCAAGCAGGGATGCCCACTTTTACTACTCTTATTCAACATAGAACTGGCATTCCTAGTCACTGCAGCAAGCAAGGAAATAAAAGGCATATCAACTGGAAAGGAAGAAATTAAACTGTTCCTATTTGCAGATAACATGATTGTAAAAATAGAAAATCTCAAAGAATCTACATTACAAACTCCTAGAACAAATGAGTTCATCAAGGTCATAGGACACAAGATCAATATTTCACTTCTACATAATTAGCAATGAACATGTAAAACTGAAAATTAAAAACACAGTATGATGAAATTCACTCCTAAAATATAAAATACTTAGATAAAATTAACAAAATATGTATAGGACCTGTATGATGAAAATTAAAATACTGACACAAGAAATTAAAGGAAACCTAAAAAAGTCAAGTGACACACCATGTTCATGAATGGAAGCCTCAATGTAGTAAAAATATCAATTGTCTCCTCCAAATTCATCAGTAGATTTAATGCAATTCCTATCTGGCTCCTAGGATTTTTTTTTTTTTTTATATTCATGGACAAACTCATTGTAAAATTTGTATGGATGAGCACAGGTTTTAGACTAGCTGAAACAAACTCGAATAATAAAGTGGGAGGAACCACTCATTCCAAAATTGGAACCCAGTAGATAGTGGGAGAAATCAGCCCACCCAATTTCATGATTTATTATATAGCTACAATAATCAAGAGTGTGTGGTATTAGTGGAGGGATACACACACATATCAATGACACAAAATCAGAACTTAGAAACAGACCCAAACAAATTGTCCAATTGATTTTTGACAAAGGTTTAGAAAAGCAATTCAATAGAGGAAGGATTGCCTTTTCAACAAATGGTGCTGGAGCAATAACAGAAAGATAGATAGATAGATAGATAGATAGATAGATAGATAGATAGATAGATAGATAGATAGAATTTGATCTAATCCTCATGACTTATTAAAAAAACTGGCTCAAAACAAATCACAGACTTAGATGTAAAATTAAAACTATAAACCTTTTAGGAAAAAAAGAGAAAGTCTTCAGGATTGAGGGCTATGTAAAAAATTTATAGACTTGACCCTAAAAGTACAATCTATAAAATAAAAAAATACATCAAATGTCTTCAAAATTAAAAACTTTTGCTCTGCAAAAGAGCACATTAAGAGGATGAAAAGATAGGTTATGGACTGAGAGAAAGGATTTGCAAACCTCATATCTGACAAGGAACTAGGATCCAGAATATTTTAGAAACCATCAAAACTAAATAGTAAAAATCAAATAATCCAATTAGGAAATGAGGGAGAATTCACTGAAGAGGATACGTAGATGGCTAATAAGCACACGAAGAAATGCTCAATATCACTGTTATTAGGGAAATGAAAATTAAAACCACAACGAGATATCACTACACATCTAAAAGAATGGCTAAAATAAAAAACAGTTACAACACGAATTTGATGAGAACGCAGAGAAACCAAATCACATACATTGTGGCTGGGAATGTAAAATGATACAGCTACTCTGGAAAACAGTTTGGCAGTTTCTTAGGAAAAGGAAACATGCAACTACCACACAGCCTGGAATTGCAATCTTGGGCATTTATCTTTGAGAAACAAAAACTTACATTCACACAAAAACCTGTACACAAATGTTCATAATAGTTTTATTTTATAATAATAGTTTTATAATAGTTTTATTCATAATAGTCAAAAACTAGAAATGACCCGGATGTCTTTCAGTGGGTGAATGGTTAAACTGTGGTACAGGACTAGCAGGTAATCAAAAGTGTGTGATATTAGTGGACGGGTAAGCTAACAGGATAGGATAGCGTATAATACTATTCAGCAAAAAAAAAGGGGGGGAGAGATAAATTTTTGATACATGCAACAATGTGGAGGAATCTTCAGGTAAATATTTGGGGTGACAAAAGCCAATCGCAGTAGGTTACATATTGTGGGAGTCCATTTATACAACATTCTTGAAATGATAAAGTTATAGAATTGGACAATAGGTTAGTGGTTGTTGGGAGTTAGGGGCCGAGGGAGAGGGAGAGGGCTGGGTGTAGCTCTAAAAGGGAAATAGGAGGGATCCCTGTGGTGATGGGACTGCACTCTATCTTGACTACACCAGTGTCAGTATCCTGGTGTGATATTGTACCATAGTTTTGTAAGATATTACCATAGGACAGTAAAGTGTACAGAGGCACTCTCTGTACCATTTCTTAAAACTGCATGTGAATCTATAATTATTTCAAAATGAAACATTTAATTTAAAAAAATCAAATGGAGGTGAGAGGAGGGCTAGCAGTTATTGAGCACTTCCTATGAGGCAGACGCTGAGCTGAGTGCTTTTCACATATGAGAGCATATATCCTCACAGTAATTCTGGGAGGTATGGATTATTGCCCCATTTTACAGATGGGAAACTGTAATGGCTTAGAGGCGAGAATAAAATTGATTTAGGGAACATAACTGATAGAGGCAGAGCTAGAATTTTAACCCTGGTCAAACTTAAAAAGTTAGAACACAGATCAATGTGATCAATTAATTGTTTCATTTCCACATCACCATAATTTTTTGCTTATTGGGTACATTACATATTCTCAGTGGTGTTCTTTTAACAGGCTGATCTCAAAGCAGCATTTGCTATAAATGGATCTGAGAACAAGCATGTCAAAGACAAAGACGAATTTATTTTCGTTTCTTTACACTTTCCCCCCATCTTCAACCCACATCACCAGAGCGGGAGGAGGTTGGTAGTAATTGCCAAGCAAGTCAGTGCCACCACCTGTGACAGCTGTCTCCCTAATCACCCTCATCATACCAAACAAGGAAAACCTGGCTGTGGTGATAAAGCGAGCTCTCTTTCTTCTACCAGCTTGTTTTTGCAGAATTACACTTTTTTGGTAAGTAACTCTCTTTCTTGTTTCATATTATGTCCCTACTGTTAGCGTTCCTTTGTGCCTCCCATTCTGTCAAATGATTTTAAACATCAGGAAATTGAATTCTGAACATCCCTCAAACAAAAAGTTGCATGCATTGTGGAACATCTCTATCAGCCAAAGCACTGATATTTTTTGGTAGATAATTCAAGGTTGACTCCCAGTTACTTGACCGATGCCCCACCCTCTTGAAGACTCAGGCTTGTGATGTATTTCCAAAATTAAAAGAGTATAAAATGGGCATGGTGTGTGTAGAAGGGCAGTTCAGAAAAACATAACAATAACAGTAGCAGCCGCCGCAACAAAAACCTACTACCTACTTACTGCTTCAAGTCCCTTCTTTAATTCATCTTTCTTGGTTTCTTGGTCAAATGAAAACATTGAAAACTTACTTTTTTTTTTAGGATAACAAAGGATGGGTTTTTTTTTTATTTTTTAAGATTTTATTTATTTGACAGAGAGAGAGAGACAGCGAGAGAGGGAACACAAGCAGGGGGAGTGGGNTATTGAAAACTTACTTTTTTTTTTTAGGATAACAAAGGATGGGTTTTTTTTTTTATTTTTTAAGATTTTATTTATTTGACACAGAGAGAGAGACAGCGAGAGAGGGAACACAAGCAGGGGGAGTGGGAGAGGGAGAAGCAGACTCCCCACTGAGCAGGGAGCTCGATGCCGGTCTCGATCCCAGGACCCTGGGATCACGACCTGAGCTGAAGGCAGACGCTTAATGACTGAGCCACCCAGGTGCCCCAAAGGAAGGGTTTTATTGAAGGGTCTCCATTCTCCAAGTCTTTGGGATGCTGATGACGACAGTCATCAGAAAGTCCACACTCAGTGTTACTGGCCACTTTTATTAAAAAGACTTCTGAGTTGGACCATCAGTGACACGCCCATCAGAGAATGGCCACATGGTCAGAAAACTCGTATTCTCTTATGCCACAGATCATAGCATCAGTACATCTAGGGAAGCCCTCGCCGCTCTTCTGTCCTCAGGTTTCGTTAGGGAAGTAGCCTTAGCATCCTGATTGCATGGAGGGCAGCCCTTTCCACCATGCCCTCAAAGCTCCCGGGTGAGTGACACACATGCATTCCCAGGGCCTGAATCTCACCCAACAGCCTCACTGGAGAAGTCTTCTGGCCTAGGAACTCTGTCTGCCTGGAAGGAGCTTTTCTCATGGGTACTGAAGGCAGCTCTGTATGCCTCGATGATCTAAGCACACAAGTTATATATTTAAAAGTCTACTAATGCTCAGTTGCATCCTTTTAAATTCCATTTTTGTAAATGTATAAAATTTAGTAGTAGTACACAGTCATGCATGTAATTTGTAAGTAAATAAACATTCTTGGTTTTGCATGTATTCTCAATAGATATTTTACTAATCAAGACACAAACATCAAAACTGTGGAGCCCGCTCATCTAAACCATGCTTGGCAGACGGTCGCTTATCTTCTTAGGGAGAGAGATTTTTGCAACCTTCAGTCCTGACTAGTCTAAATATTTTATCGTTGTCTGTGTGTATGCATTCACTCACTTTAATCACTGAAAAATTATTATAGCATATAACAATTAGGCCATAAGCTAGGTAAATGGCTTTGGCTTAGAATTATTTTTCCTCCCCATGAGCAAGTTATTTCCCCAAAGAGTCTTAGGGAGAAAAATGATTTGTCAACTAGAATCTTAGGCCCATTTGATCTCTCCTGAATACAAAAGAACAATTCAACCTTCTCATAAAAAAAAAAAAAAAACCTGTGAAACGATGACAATAATATTTAACCTGCAAGGCTGTTGCAAAAACTAAATGACGTTAACGTTCATTAATGTAGTATGTTGTTAATTGGACCAGTTTAATAATGTAGCAGCACTTTGATTCTCAGAAACAGTAATTCCCTCTTCCAGTCTATGCTAAATAACCTCATTTTCTTTAATATCTTTTCAAAATATATTTCATTCGTTTATGACTTGATGGCTGAAAGTGGATGCCCTGCTCTGCTGGAATCACATGAAGGTAAAAATCTCTTCCCAGACCAATATGTCAAACCTCATTTAATGCATCTGGGAAATATGAATTTGTCCTGCATTTTCTTTCTATAATGGCACTTCATTGCTTACTCACATTTGTCTCACGGTTAGTTATGTGTCCTAAGTGTTTTTTCACTATATTTACGCTTAGCCATCCTATATTTATGTTACTGGATTCGTGTTCTTTGGAGGATGACTTGGCATTTACCATATTACAATTAGCTTTGTTGATGATATCATTTTCGCATCTTTCAAGAACACTTTCTATTTTTTTCTCCACATCTAGAATTCTGGTAACCCCACCTAATTTAATATTATGTACAAATGTGATGAATACACTTGTAAGTTTTTCATAAAGATGATAAAAAATTACATATTCCCTACCAGAAAGTGTTTGATAGAGCTTCCCAGGTCAATGCCATTAATAACTTGTTTTATCTTCTTGCCTTAGGCTAAAAGAAATGTGCAAGGCAGTGAAATGCTAAGTGCAATAATATGGGTAAATACCCAGAGCTGTGAGGGTATGCAGGTATGGTTCCTAACACAGTTTTGTGAGATCAAGGAAGTCTTCTAAGACCTTGTGACATCTACGCAGAGACTAGTAAACAACAACAACAACAACAACAACATCAACAGTTGCGGGGGGGGGGGCGGCAAGAAGCATATGCCATAAAACAGGCGTAAAGGTCTGAACTGAACTTGAGAGCACCAGATTGTATTTCTTCTGGGTACTGAGAGCCACTCTGTATGGCAGAGCGGACTAGGCGTGCCAGTGAGGGATTGGCACATCTAGTTCCTGAGGGACCTTGTCAGCCAGACTAAGGATGGACTTGAGGTCACTGGGAAGACAACAAAGGACTTTTAAAGCAGGATCCTGATGCCCTCAGGTTGTTTTGTAGAAAAATGAAAAATTGTTCTCTCTTCAGTGTGAAGAACGGATTATGGAGAGGGCCAAATTTAAAGCAGAGGGATTGTACAGCTATCTATATGTAAGTCTTATCTTTCCTTCTGGTCCCCAAATATTCTGAAATATGTGTTTCTCTTGTTTCCCTTCTGTCACCTGGTGTAAGCCCTTGCAAATATGTTATGTATACATCATATCTGTACCTGGTCCTTGGCGACCGTGGTTACCACTCTACCATAGGAGAACATTAAACTCATCTAGACTACATGCTCTTCACAAAATACTGTTTTTGCTTTTTGCTTTATCTTCAACACTGTTTGTATCAAAGAGGCTTTCATTATTTAAGCCATTGTTAATCACTCATTTCATGATGCACTCTAGTCTACTCCTAAGAATTGTTCCAATGGCTGGCATATCAGTAGGTTATATTGGCTATCAGAAGACATTATTTTGCTTCAGTTGCCTTATCTGTAAAATAAGGATGATAATTTTCCCTACACAGTGGGGTTATTATGAGGATTAAATTAGTTAATGTAAGTAAAGTGCACAAACTAGTTGCCTAGCAGAAATAAACACTCAGTAATTGCTAAGTATTGGGTTGTGATTATTAGAGTTATTTTAGCCACAGATAAATGCTAGAGTGTCTGGGAGTTCACAACTCCCAGGTGCCCTTACCAATGACTGACCAGTGCAGGACTACAAAAGCCCAGATTCCCAGCCTTCGGTGGAACAAACCTGAAGGTATAATTATGCTCCACAGCTCCCTATGGGATCAGAATGGGGTTAGGACTTTGCCTGAACTCACACACCTACTAGACTTCTCCTCTTTCCTTCTTGCTTCCTCCCTTGCTGGCTTCCCCCCAGAACACTTTCTGAGTAAGTCACTTACACTCACATGCTTGTTTTAGGGTTTGCTTCTCCAGACCCTCCTGAGACAGGTGTGAGGAACAAGGAGAGGGAAAGTTGGAAAGAGGCATTAAAGGCCAAGGGCACCAAGAAGGAACTCAGCTCCTCCAGACTTGGGCTGGTTCCCCAGGAGCTTCTGTGCTGGTTTGTTGGGCTAGGCTGAATTTCCTGGCTGCAGTACACTCCTCTTCCACGTTCAAGACAGAAGCAACATTAGAGGAAACCTCGTGGAAAACAAGCAGAATTTCAGCCTCGTTTGGAGAACAACAAGGAATTTGAACTTTGGTTACTCTTACTCTCAAGTTTTGAGATTCCCTGCAAATGAGGGTAGCTGAATCAGCAATTGCTCCCATATTTTCAATGGCTGGGTTTGGCCTGCATAGATTTAAGAGGCTCGCTGGTTTAAAGCTACCACAAAAAGGTTTTGGTCAGGAAGTCATTTATAACCTCAACCACCAGCAATTTACCCTGATGATTTCTGGATGAGTTTTTGTCCTGTTGAATCAGCCTTCTCAGTAGTGCCAGTAGGAATTGCTACCTCATTATCAGAACCCTCTGTGTTACTACCCGACCTATCAAGGAGGCAGCAGCTCCCAGCCTTCACAATCTCTGGAAATGAGAGGTGGGGTTAAAGTGTGATGCTTGAAGACTAATAATTTCTTAGTTTTCATAAACTTTTTATGTTGCAAAGTGCTTTTATATGCTTCCTTGGTAGCTCTCCATAACAATATTGTGAAGAAGGTAAAATTGATTGAATCGTGTCCATTTGACAGGTGAGAAAACTGAGGCAAAGGAAGGTCAAGTGAGGAGTGAGGTCCTTAGAGCCACAGAAAGGGAAGACCTAGAGCTGGGAGCTGAATCGAGTCAGGATTTCCTGACTGTGTGTTCTGTGCAGAGGGGTTTGGGCCAGGGAGCATGGGATGAGATGGTAGCCACTTCTCAGTTCTCTAAGGCACAGGAACATCTAAGAGCAGCATGTGGAAGTGAGACAAACCGTGCCTGGGAACTCATGTACTCTGGGGCCCCACGGAAAATTGCCCACAGACCCAAACTGGCTTTATCCAACACAAGTGATTTCTTCGGGCAGATTTAGACTTCCTTGCCAAGCAAGATCTAAAGTGAGTCATTACTGTTGATTCACTGGGCTTATGCATTTAGCTAATTCAGCTAAAATGAAGATTCTATCCTGGGAGAAGGGTTCGGACATGTAGAGCTTATAATTCCCACATTTCTGTCTCTGGTTGTGACTGTGGTTTATGACATCGGGCAATCCTTTTGTTCTATTTAGCAAAAAGTTAGAGATGAATATCTGTAACAGGAGTGAGTATTGCAGATTTTAGCTGCTGGGATTCTCACCCGTTGTTAGAAGTGGGTACGCAAGCATGCATGCATGTGTGTTCACCCAAGGGAGACTTTAGAAAATGCTACCATTTAGACTGGACCAGGCTGGGTTAGTTCTAGGATATTTTCTTACCATGGACTGTGAACTAATGAGGACAGAAGAGCCCATCTATGTGAGCTGATGTGCCCATGTGTGTACCACACAGCTGTCTTTTCACACAACCCTGGGTGTTGCCCATTGCCCTTTCTCCCTTTCTATTAGGTCCTTCCTACCACGTACATTCAGGATTCCATGCTGTTGAGAGCGGGGACACAGGGTGGCATGTAGCAGGACGCTCAGGCTGGGTCTCTTTTTCCAGGAATGGTTACTAATCATCCAGCCTGGGATCAGGCTAGAGTTTGGTCTGTCTCAGCTTCCCCTTGCCATATGCAAGAGGTAGGTAGATAGGATATACTCCTCTAAACCTCTCTAAACCCAAAGTAAAAAACACACCCACAATGAAATAATATTTGCACAAATAGAAGACAATTTAAAAAAAAGCGAATACAACCACTCACTGCAACAGCCACCCCCTAATTTATTGCCTGTAGTACCCACTAGATCATGGTGCGCTGACAGCGTGATGAAGTAGGGAAGATGGATACACTGAGTGTCAGCACAGCTGGCCGATTTGCTTTTTAAAAATAACCCAGGAGTGGATCAATAAGTAACCAGAGGCTGCATGTTCATCTTAATTTTGAAACTTTAAATATTAGTTATTCTTTCCCCCTGTGCCCTGAAATTACAAGAAGTCTCTATTGCCTTGACATTGAGAACAAAGTGGGCTGAGTGCTGATGTCCTGAAGTGGATGTTCTCACCCCCTCCCCTCAGGGACCCTCCCTCTGAGGCACAACCATGCAACAGTGGTAGAAGCCTTGCAAAAGGACACACTCTGTTACAGAGTTCAAAACACCAACTCACATGCCCAGGGTGGGTGCACACGCATCACGATCCTTGTGTGTTGCTCTTTAAGAAGTTAGTGCAGTCTTAGATTGCGTTAATAGATGCCTAGTGTCTGGGCAAAGGGGAGGAGTGTCACCGCACCAAGACCTGCCAACACCTCAAGTGTTGAGCTCAGATCCAGGTGCCATATTGTAACCCCCTAGTTTCACTGTCACTATCACCCCTTTTCTGAAACATGTTGTTCCCTTCCTCACATTCTGTATTGATCGGCAGATGTAACATGAGCAGGGAAACAAAATAAAATAATAAAATCTGGGCTTTGGAAGGTCCTCAAAGGAAATCTGTGTCCATGAACTTTGGATTTCCCAGGCCAACAAAACTGACACAGGGTTGCTAATCTTAATGTTTTTCTAAGTAAGGATGTTAAAATAAACAGACAAAAACTGCCTTTACTTTCAAGATTTATTCATTTTAAACAGCTATTTTAATGCCCGAAATTCAGATTACAGAGCAGTCCTGTAAGCCAGAGTTGTCAGATGTTAATGAGTGTCCAAATCACCAGGACGGCTTGTTAAAAACAGATTCCTGGGCCTCACCCCCAGAGATGCGGATTCATAAGGTGGGGGGCCTGAATTCTACATTAATCACAAGTTGCCAGGTCATGCTGATATTGCTGGTCTGTGGGCCACATGTCAGGGAATGCTGCTGTAAAGAAAATAAAATTCTGTTGCTTAGAACTCACTGCCTTGTGCTTATACTTTTTTTGTCCAGGGCCAGAGAACACTTTCTCATACATGGGCTTTTGTCTGCAGACCCATGATCAAGCATAACCGTTCCCCTGATGCCGCATCCCTTCTGCTACATATCAAATCACGTGTCATCCATGGGTTTCAACAATCCCACCCTCTGGTGCATGGCTGTAACTAAAGGCTTAAAGATGGATATAAGGCTCTCTCCATTATCTCCCCAACACACTCACTGAATGAGTAGCTTAATTTCCTCCAAAGAGGAGAAGTGGGGAAATCCAGGAGGGAAGGCACTAGACAGGGAAGTAGTGTTTGTCGGCCTACATGTTGACTAAGACAGGTCTTTCTTTATTGGTTTGACTGTTCCTGCCTCAGTTTCACTGCCTTGGAGACTGCCCGGTAGGCAGAACTACATACTTGAGTCTTGCAGTATGTGCACTTACTACTGAGCTTCCCTCAACTCTCCTTTACTCAAAAGGGTCGAGGGAAGAGCTCTTCGGGCCCTTGGGTCACCTCCAGAAAGACCACCTTTACCTCCATTCAGGAAGTGACACAGGTGGTCAGAGTTATTTATATTACATCAGACTCTATTATTTATCAGGCATGCTCAAACACATTGTCTCTTTGAATCTACCTATCAACCCTAAAAGAAAGCTATTATTAGCTTCATTTTTTTTTTTTAGACTGAGAAACTGGTATTTATGCTTAGTAAACTTGTTCAGTGTTACCCAGGAAGTGATTGTGTATCACAGCAGTCATTCCACTCTGCCCGTACCATGCACTTATTTTTAAGATTATTCTCATTCAGCTGTGTTCCTCTTTCTACTCTTTCTGACACAGAGAGTTGGCAAAGTTTAAACGTGAAGCTAAATGCAGAGTGGAGATTAACTCTACTATCTCTATAAGAAAAAACACCCCAAATCCCTACAGCAACATCATAGCAAAGCCACCCAATTAATTCAGTGATGAGATCAGCCACATTGATCCGTTGAAGAGTCGAGTGAACAATACAACTCATTGATTGGATGTTTTATTTTTCAGAGGCTTGTGTAGACATAGCACGGGAAGTCTCTTCCAAAAGTGTTACCATGGCACCAACCAATTGGTTTGCTTGTCCAGCTTCCTCTGTTCCCCCGGGCAGTCCTTTTATTAGAGACTCAGTCAAAGGTCTGCTTGCCTAGGTCAAGATCTGAACACCTCTCCTTGGACTGGATGGCTTTTCAAACAAATGTGCTTGTCTTCCAGGACAGTGTTATTTCAGTTACTAAGAACCTATTGACTTTACGTTTACAAATTGCTATGCTCCTTTTTTTTAATTTGCAATCCAAGCACTGAAAGAGAACCCACAGTATTATCCCCATCTTACAGACAGATGGGACGTGAAAGCCCAGAGAGGGTTAGGTCACCCAGCAAGCTAGATTGGGGCCAAAATTGTTCTCCCAGTTTGAATATTCTCTGAACCGTCTTCTGCCTTCATAGGGATAAATCAATGAAGATGCATTAACCTTGAGAATCAACTCAATTAGGGAAGAACAGACAGGAATTAGAACAGACGTCTTATCAGGACCATACCAAATGGATGCCTAGTGAAATCTCAATCGGAGGAAATGAACTCAAATGAGAAGGAGAAGGAGATGTTAAGAGTACCTAATAGTTACGCAGCATCTAGCCCTCACTTTGTGCCAGGCACTATTTTAAGTGTTCACAAAGATTAACTCATTTAGGGGCACCTGGGTGGCCCAGTCGTTAAGAGTCTGCCTTCAGCTCAGGGCGTGATCCTGGCATTCTGGGATCAAGCCCCACATCAGGCTCCTCTGCTGGAAGCCTACTTTTCCCTCTCCCACTCCCCCTGCTTGTGTTCCTTCTCTTGCTGGCTGTCTCTATCTCTGTCAAATAAATAAATAAAATCTTTGGGAAAAAAAAAGATTAACTCATTTAATCTCTAGTTCAGCGCTAAGAGTTACATACCATCCCACTTTACAAATGGCAAACTGGGTCTTCCCAGGGTAATTTACCCTTGGTCAACAGAACTGGGATCTAGACCAAGTAATTTAACTTTGTAGGGTATGCTTAGGCACCATACTAAGTACTTCTCAAAGAAAGAATGTTCTACAATATTTCTTCATTGTAGTGGGGGGAAAACCCACAAAGAAACCAAACCAAACCAAACATATAAGCCTGGCCATTTCCTTCTTTCCTTAAAGCCTATATCTGTTACCATGTCATATTCAAAGCAAATAAAAATTTGGCTATAGCAGCTCTGACAAATTTTTACTAACCCCTCCCTTAAAGAGGCAACAAAGAGGGTGAATGTCACCACATAATACATAGCAAAACTTTGTGCCATTAGCAACTACTTCTCATGGTCCCTGTAGACCCTTTATTTTTTCGTCGTCCCATAATCAACTTCTGATTTTCTCAGCCAGTTTCCTACAAGCATCTAAGCAACAACTGAAGTCTGAAAGGTGATGAATTCTTCTAATCCTCTCCTACAGACTGTAGGTAACCTTGGAGGAGACTTCGGAGAAGCAGTAATAAGCACCAGCTTCTGAGAGGAATCCTGAACCCAACTAACAATGAGACCAAGGTGGAGCGATGACTTTGGCAGGCAACTCACCGTTGAGCTCAGAGAAGGCAGCAGCTCATGCCTGCTAATGTTCACGCCTGGGAGCTAAGTTTGCTGCTGCAAGTCTTGGCCCTGGGCTAATATGTGACTAGAAATTCAGGTGTAAAAAAGCATGTATGCCAAAATCAGCTGTTTCTTAGCAGTTGAGTTGAAGCAGCTGAGGGAATCTAAAATAATACTTCTCAACATATGTGCTGTGCTGTCTAAAAGTCATAGAACTGTTGAGAGAAGATGAGAAGGCTGGGGCTTGAATCCCATAAAGGGGGAAGGGGAGGAGTTCGGGAGAAAAGTGTACAGCCGACACTGTGCGTCCAGTCTTCTATTTTCGACACTGACTTTTCCATCTTGGACACCAGGAGTTCCAGCACTTAAAAAGCACACATCCAGATTCTGTCTTACCCAAATCTTTCATGCATGCATCCTTTATCCACATAAATATCTATGCAATTAAATGACACCCTGTCTGGACCCATCTATAATTCTGTCTTCAGGTTCGTCTCTTTGGAGATCAATGGCAAATAGTCCACAATCCACACCCTCCCATTTTTAAAACATCTACATTGTGCCATAGCCAAGTAGAGTACTGGAAGTGGAGATTTTTTAAGTCAAGGTCCAGTTACCTGAGAAGATCACAGTTGAAAGAGGGTGAAAGGATAGTAAATGATTAATTCAAATATGACATAATCATACTAGAATGTGCACAGAAGACTACAGGTGGGTGCTGCAACTGTGGTTATAGCTAATCTACAGGAAGGCTTCAAGGTGGAGGTGATATATGAATATCTGAATTGAGCCTTAACATGTGTTAGGAGTTTACCAGACATTCAGAAGAAAAATACAGTCGTCTTCAGTAATTGGCTATTGCATGATGTTGTATATATTTTGATTTAAAATGCAAAGCCCACATGCATTTCATATTTTAACAATCCATCTGAAATGGTTTTCATCTTTTTGCTTTATTAATGCAAATGCTTTCACAAAGAGAAAATTTCTGCCCAGGCCTTGCTGAGTGTTAAATAAAATAGAATTTCCCTCTTATGTATGGCACACTTCCTTTTCCTTTTATTATCATCATTTGGATTGATATAGTAATAAAAGATACTGAAACCAAGTATTCAAGTATATTAGAATTCATGCCCCTTGGGTCTTCCTTATCTGTTTTCTTTGATAAGGTTATTTTTGGGAATAGGCAGAGAAAAAAAGTTAAAACATCCTCATTTTTGAAAAATAAACACACAAGTAGATACTTTTTCTTTAAACACTCAAGTTGGTGTGTATATAAATGAAGTCTTAACTTTTGTAATTATAACTATGAGGAAGCTGTCATGGTAAAGTCATGAAAGTTGGTATGTATTGGGTTGAAAGAAACTTTCCTAGTATGCTCTGGGGACTCATCTGAGTTCCAAGCACTTCAGGTTTATTCTTCAATAGATTGTAGTTGATACATACCAGGGCATTAAAAAAATGTATCTATTGAATGTATCTATTGAGTAAATATTAATAAAAATGGCCAAATACTGGCAAACAATGGCAATATTATCTCATTTCATCATTAGATCAAATCCATTAAGACATTTACCGTCATTAATCCCATTTTACACATGAGAAGACTGAGGCACCAAGGATTAAGTAAATTGGTAAGGTCACACATCCTAAATGGCAGAGTATAACTTCCAACACAGGGTGGTCTGCCTTCTTCTTCTTCTTCTTCTTTTTTTTTTTAAGACTTATTTATTTAATTAGAGAGCGAGAGAGAGCAAGTGGAGGGAGGGGCAGAGGGAGAAGGAGAGAGACAATCTCAAGCAGACTCCCCACTGATTGAGGAGCCTGACGCCAGGGCTCTATCCCAGGACCTTGAGATCATGACCTGAGTGAAACCAAGAGTCAGACGCTTAACCAGCTGAACCACCCTGACACCCCAGGACGGTCTGACTTCCAAGCCTTGCATTACAATGACTGTATCCCACACTGTGCTAGATCCTGGACCCGCAGAGACTATAGGGTGGGAAATCTCAAGGAGCTGGCATCGTACAGGGGAGTTCATATGTGCACAAAGATACTCAGCAAGATCAGGGGAGCTATGAAGACACCTGTAGAAGACAGTGGAGCAGGAAGGAGGAGCTTATAAGTGGACTCTTTAGTCTTCTGGCTGATGCAGGATCTAAAGTAACTTAGACAGGAAGCTCTGCTCTCTCAGAGGAGATCCAGAGGCTGAAGAGAAAGACAGATAGGAGCTGCAAAGAATTAAATCAAGGTCGTCAACTTAAAGGAGGCGTTTGGCACCTGATAGGACAAACTCTAGCAAAGCTGACCCATTTGAACCATCTGAATTGTTTTGTGTTGCCTGCCATGACCAGAGGGAGGTGAAAACTCATAACTCTGCTGCAAGGAGGTGCTTGCAAACAAACACATGCTGCTTTCTGATCACCCAGAGAGGTGCCAGGGTTGTTGCTTGGGGACGTACTTCGTCACCATGTTATATAGCAGGGTTTTGTGTACGTGTGTGCCACCCCCTGATTCAATCTTCACTTTTTTAAGTTTCTTAAAGGGGTTTTAAGGTCCTCCACCCATGAACTAGGCTGACATTTTTTAAGGAATCGAAACTGGGCATGAAAAATAACTGCCACCTAATGCCAACTGTCCTAAGTTCAAATATTCCCAAACATTAATATTTTAAAGAAAAAAAAAGTTTGAAGAACTCTTAACAGTCCAGATAAATTGCATGCATAAGCACGTTTCTTATTTACGATTTATTCTGTAAGCACCACGATGGCAAAGGCCAAGTGTTACCCATCTTAGTGTCTCACCCTAAACTGAGCACTACCTAATATTTTTGTATTATGAATGCATTTCTTTGCTGCTGTTTTTCCTCAATAGAAGTGTAAGCTCCTGAGAGAAGAGACCTTGTCTGTCTTGGGCACTGCTATGTATCCCTGACACCTGGAGGGGTCCCTGACAGGTACAGGAGCTCAATAAATGTTTGGTGATGAATTAATAACATATTAATTAAAACAGTTCTAGAAATCAGTAGGAGCTTAAAACATTTCCTAATGAATGAATAAATGAGATTTAAAAACCTCCCCTTCCCCCACAACTGAAGAGGTAGGACAGATGAAATCTGCTTGTTTTGCAAGAGTGTGTGCGTATGGGGGAGAGGTCTTTCTCAGAGCTGTGGTGGTAGCTATTTAGCTCTGCTATGTAGATGTGCATTTTTAAAGTTTCTTAGATTCTAGAATAATCAGCAGCATTCTTTCTTCCAAAAATCATGGAAAAAGAAATAATCTGTAGTGTTAGGCTCCATGTCGCTCAAAAGCTACTGCCATGAAACGACGTTATTTCTGTTTCTCGTAAACCCATTTACCTCGGTTGTAAAATGTAGTGTTGTTGAGAGTTTTATAACTCCAAGATCTAGAAAAGAAGTTATAAAAGTTCCAGATTTGTAGCAAGTTGGCAAGAGAACAATGGTTTGATATTACTTCACTTAAAAGAAGCCACTAGCTGTCAATCTCAATTATCTAGAATAAAACAAAAAAGTAAAAAATGAGCAAAAAGGCCTTTGCTTTGTCAAAACAGTCTTTATCAGAAAGTCTGAGTGTTCAAGGCCATAGGCCTTCACCCACACAAAAAGCTCCTCAGGGCCTCACTCTTGGACACAGTGCTAACCAACAGATTCCTAGCCCAGGCGCAGTGCAAAGGGCAAATGAGAAGGGCTTGGAGGCTGCTGGAGATGGTGAGAAACAATATGAGAGCCAGACAACTAGAGAAATGAGGTAATATCCAAGAAATAGGAACACAAGGTATCCACAAGCTCAGCCCTCCTAGAATCATTTTGAACAAGAGCTTTTCACAGCACACCAATTTTTAAAGGCATTACTCTACTATGCAGAAATTGATTGCATTAATTTTGCCCCAAAGGAATAAATATATTGAATTTCCTCTGTTTACGTAGGCAAGGGACTGATGGTTGTCACTGTACATGTATTTTATTCTCAAAAATGCTTATTTTCTTAGTAGAAATTTCTTAGTGAGCCTTAGTGAGCCCTGAGGTTTGGTCACCATAATTCAATTCATTTTCAGTTCTTTAAAGGAATCTATTACAAATCCAAACATGCGAAGGGAAAATGATACAGCCACAGGATTGGCATAAAGGGTAGTGTTTTATTACAAAATCTGTAGTCCGAATACCATTCTCTCAAGAACGTTCTATTCCACTGCATTCTCAACTTCCACTTTAGTGACTCCTAAGGGATGAACTTTCCTCCCTTAGAAACTAATGCTTTTTTTACCCTAAAGATTTATTTATTTATTTATATTTATTTATTTATTTGAGAGGGAGAGAGAGAGTGCACACAGAGGAAGAGGGAGAGGGAGAAGCAGACTCCATGCTGAGCAGGGAGCCTGAAATGGTGCTCAACCACTGGGACTCTGGGATCATGAACCGAGCCAAAGGCAGCCTCTTAACCGACTGAGCCACCCAGGCGCCCCGAAACTAATGTTTTTTCTAGCACTCCAGGATTTTAACATTTGTAATAATCCTATGGGTCTTAACTATCTATAAACATTGTTCTATTATAAGATTTCCTTTCCTGTATAATGTCCCATTTTTCCCTTTATTTAGTTAATATGTGCTTGTTATAGAAAATATGGATCCCACGGAAAAATATACTAAAAAAATTCCTTGTAATTACCTCAGCCTAATGATAAATAAGCATATTGTGGACTTCATACACACAGAAATATGCACACACATGTTCATTATACTGTGTATACAGTTCTGTATTTTGGGTTTTCACTTCATGTTTTAGCTTATTTTTCCACATCGCTAAAAATTTATTAAAAACATTTTAACACATATGGCGTTTTGATCATAAAAATACATCACTGCCATTGTTGAGTCCTTTTGTTACTGTTAGATATTTAGGATATAATAAAAGGCCAGGTATTTTGCATCCAAAATGTAGAGAAGTGCAAAGGCTGTGGTATCTGAAAGTCTGAAGCCAAGTTCTAGACTCCTGGGGGTGTGTGTGTGTGTGTGTGTGTGTAGGAAGGTAGGGGTGGTAGGCTAATCTGTGTGCAACTTTGGCACAGGTGTCTTTGCTGTTGCTTCCATTATGATGGGGTTTCACATGCTTTCACTTAGGTGCTGCATACATTAGGAATGATGACAGAACCTCAGTCATCCGCGTGCCATTTGCCATGTGCCACATACAGACATATGTTCTGAACACGTCTAGCTGTTTTAAAATCTTTTTAACTGCCATATAACATAAAGTCATTCCTTAAATAACTCAATCCACTTTGAAATGAGCTGTATGCCTATCTGTTTCCTTTCCCTATCCTGCTTTCTTTCATTCTGCACTCTACACTGGAAACAATCACATCAGGCATTTCTATAGTTTATTAACTATATTCTTCAGCAACAGAAAAACAAGTAAATGCTGAGAACATTTCTTCTTTACTATTTCAGCACACAGTATTGCTATTAAGAGTTTGGAAGAAAAATGGTACCAAGAATAAATTACTATACTATGAACGAGTAAGATAATATATCTAGGAAGGAAGCGGATTATGGAAAATATTTATTTAAAAGAGGGGAAACTATAAACGTACATTGTAGTGAGGATGTAGTTTGGGCTTTAGCCTGTTACTCTCTGTTGCTGAGGTTCAGACACGTCTGCAAATTTTCATCACACGGATAGCAAAGATATAAAAAAAAAGTTCACTCATACAGAACCCAAAGATTTTCTTGAGGGTGGGGATGTGGTTAAAGGTGAAGCCACTGTTGGAATGTGTGTTGAACTTATATAGTGGTCTAGTGGAAGTTTAGTAGGGGTAGGTTGGGGGTGGGCGTGGCACTAAGTACTTTTCTAGGAAGAACCCATCCCAAGAAGGAGAGACCCAGTTGTGATGCTTTTGCTCATGTAAAAATGTCTTAGGTGTTGGTGAGGAACAGGAAGCCTGTCTATGACATGGTAACTATGACTCAAATTAGTCTCTGTCCAAGTATTCTGGAAACATGGTCAAGTCCTGGCGAAAGAGGGGGCTAGAAGGAAAATTAGAAAAAACCTAAACTGTCTAACTCACTAGGATTCAAGCCACACTTCTTCAGGACCCCTCTTGAAGCATAGAAGAAATCCTTTCCCCTAACTCTTTTGCAGGCTAGGGAATAGTCTGGATATTTTCAAGGGAGTCACCAGGAGATCGTGACCAGACCAGATAGGCCAACAAGAAAGACAAGGCCACGAGGCAGAAGGGAGCATATGTACAGAGCTTGGTAGGTATTGCAAAGGACAGTGGAGCTTTTGAAGCAGTTGGGGCAATAGCAGGTGGGAGGGCTGGTGGTGGGGGAGTGTTGTCCCTGATGGAGCCTCAGATAAATACTTATGCTGTGGAAGTTGTTCTGGACATATGGGAGGCATCAGCTGGGAACTCCCAGGAAGATTTGGGGACGGGTAAATTTACAGACTACTGAAGTTCCTGCGTGAGGAGGTAGGGGATGGAGCCAGGTGAATTGGGTTACAGGTGGTAAAATTTAGTTAAGTCCTATGATTTACATATCACATACATATTCCATTTTAGTGCAGAAACACTTCAATTTTATTTTATTTTATTTTTTATTTATTTATTTTTTAAAGATTTTATTTATTTATTCGACAGAGATAGAGACAGCCAGTGAGGGAGGGAATACAAGCAGGGGGAGTGGGAGAGGAAGAAGCAGGCTCATAGCAGAAGAGCCTGATGTGGGGCTCGATCCCAGAATGCCAGGAATACGCCCTGAGCCGAAGGCAGACGCTTAACTGCTACGCCACCCAGGCGCCCCGAAACACTTCAATTTTAAATAAGTTTTAGAAGCGGTGAATTTCTAAGCTTTCCTTTGGGGTCAATTAAGACCTGCATATATACCTTCAAATATTTAAGGGAGTTGTTCCTCAATAGGGGGGCAGCTCAAGATAACGCATATTCAAATAGGAAGAGACTGATAAAATGGCCTCTGAAAAGGGCTTCGGTTTTCTGTTTCTAAATGGATGAATCCAGATTTGTACTTTATGTCAAGCTCTGTATACACAGGAACATCATGGTAGTGATAAGCTAGTGAATTATGCCCAAACTGTGTATGTCAACATGTTTTTTTCCGGTGGTGTATGGTATACTCACCATCCCTCCATCTATGCCTGCGTATTTCATTTATTTAAAGTTTTATTTATTAAGCTCTATGTGATGGACGGCGTGGATAATAGAGATGCATTAGGTAAAAGTTGCTAATCTCATTGCTGCTCCGTTCTTCACTTTGTTACTCAGTCTGAGTCAGCGGAACGAGTGTGGCTACTTAAACATTTCAAGTCTGATGTCACTGAAAATTCACAATATAATTTTAGACGATTGCATTTAGTGTTTATGTGAGTCTAATATGGGAGGAACACATCAAATCCTTAACTGTTTGCTTAGTTTTTCTTTTAAAAGCATGAACCAGAATAAAATATATGAATACACACTAACCAAAAGCAGGGTGCTTTGTAATAATTCTAGGAGTAGATGTGTTCATGATTATTTTCACAAAAGTTATAGTTTCCCCTTTAGGAAACCACTAGGGATTACAATGGAATTAAAAAGGAAAAGGATTCAACACACAAATGTTCATTTAGTTGTACCAGAAACACACAAGGTGCTGACGGTATGGTTAAGAAACATACATCAGACAAGTAAAATGTTGCTTTTTTGTGTGTGGGGGTGGGGTATTGAGACGTTTTGTTGAATACAGATCCAGAGAAAATCTTACGGTTGCTTGATGCTTAGAAATTTTTGGCACACTGCTATTTGATTTATGGGAAAATGAAGAGACTTACGGAACTTATGAAGAGAATCATGGAGAAAAACCCCAAAAGTAGTGTCTTTCCTTCCAGATAACAGCTGGCAACTTTGCAATTTTAATGGAAACCTAGAAAATCAGGTATTGTAGAACTGTCTTCTCTTTCCAAGAGAAGTAAGGAGAGAGGGATTTCATATTCTCTTGCTGAAGTCTGTGGGTGAAAATTCTTCTCCAAGTAAAACTAACCCTAGTACATATAATTAGTCTAATTCTTGGTCATTACCAGTCACTTAGATTCGTCTAGGAAAGATAATTGCTAGTGACAGAGCATAAGGAAGAGAAGTTTCTGAATCAATAATCTATGGATTAAAGACTTCTATATCTTTTACATCATTTAAGAAAGGAAATTACCATGATGCCCCTTTAAGGAAATGGCAGAGAATCCCAGTCTACTCCCATTTGGCACACAAATGAGCCATTCCATAATAATATTATCTTGACTGTGAAAAGAACAGAATCTTTGTTTATATGTAAGCTGGAAAACTTTGAAATAAAAATCCTGAGAACGGAGAATGTACTACCGTACACTCTCTGAGGCCAAATTATGACCTCAGTTATATCAAAGACAGTCCAGAGAGCCCCAAAAAGAGATAAGAAAGGGACAAAGAGAAGAGAGAGGAAAACAAAGTCGCCAGAGAAATGCTTGGCAGAAGCCCAGCAGAAGCCTGACATCGTCCCCTGAGGCCTCCTGCCTGTCTGCAGAATCACCACTCATCCACCATCGCCTTCTCTCGCCTGAAAGAAATGCCAGTGAACCCCTTCCAACGCTTCATCAATACCAAATGTGTCAAGATAAATAGACCCATACAAACCCATATTGCACGGTTCTCCAAAGAAGCTTCTTCCAGTAAGAGCAAGATTTCTCATTTGTAAGATTCACAAAATAGGGAACTATATTGTTTTTAAGCCTGTATTGTTCAATGGAAATAACTTCATTTTTGTTTAATGAAAGTATTTTCTTAAACACATTGGCACTTTCCCCTTGAAACCAATAATTCTCTACTTCTTAACATGTGTGTTTGTTTAAATAAGAGATAAGCATATATTTACTCAAAGTAAATAGAGAAAAAATACACCAACTGCTCGGTATAGTAGATGTGTAAAAGAGGACAAGGATTCAGGCACGCCCTACTGCAATCTGCTGCCATGAACTCGCTTTGTCACCTTAGGGCAGTATCTTAACGTTTCTGGGCCTCGGGTTCTAGAACTATAAATTGAGAGAGCAGGAAATTTATAAGGCTGTTTGTTAGTTTGATGATCTGTGATCTATCTACTACCAGTCAACTCCAAAACAGCATGCTGGAAATACCATTTTGAGAGTCAATTAGAGGATTTGGTACTGACTGAAGGAAGCATATATGATTTTCATATACTTTAAAAAAAATTAGGTCTTACTTTCCCCAAGTCAGCTAAACATATTCCAAGGCCCTTGACCTCATCTTCACCAAAAACATCTAATGTGATCCTTATCATTTGATTTAAAGAATTTTGAGTCTTAGAATTGTATACATTTTAGCACCAGATGCCACAACGTAGATCATTTCCATTGACTGTCAGATTTTAGAGATGGGAAAACACAGGTCATGGTACAACTCAGTAGCAAGAACAGTATCAGAGCCCAATCCCACAGTTTATGCTTAGTGATTTTTCCATTGCCAGAATCTACGTTCAGAACTTTGAGTTGGACACATAGCTCATTGTTAATCTTTGAGGATTCCAGTGAGGAACACCAGCAAGCTTGTTTTTCAATAGCTCACACTTCAAGGGCTGGTAAGAGGTTAGTAAAATAAATGGACACCATATCATCATTTAGCTAATAAATCATATTCTTGATCACATTCAAACCACAATCATGGGGACACCAGATTTCCTTGAAACATCTGTAGATAAAGGAGCAAAATCACAGTAGATGCGAAGTCAGCCACCAATATAGTCTGCTCTTGGTATTCATGTCCTTGTGTATTTCCCTGCTGCACTGCATCAGGGTTGGTCTGCGTGACCAACAGAATACAGCAGAAGTGATAGGATACCATCCCCTCTACTCCTAAGAAGTTAGGTAGCTCAAGATTTTCTAGGCTCCATCGTTCTCTCAAGGCTTTATTTTTATGTGACCAGATGGGTTCTAGAATCTTTCTAGGAATTACATTCTGTAATAACAATTATATGTTGATCATTTCTTTATGTAAACCTTTAGTGCAAAACCTTAGATGTGCACAAAATGTCTCATTTCTTCATTTGTTAAAAATCAAGTTAACTTGGGGCACCTGGGTGGCTCAGTTGGTTAAATGTCTGCCTTTGGCCCAGGTCATGATTCCAGAATCCTGGGGTTGAGCCCCGCATCGGGCATCTTGCTTAGTGCGGAGTTGGCTTCTCCCACTGCTTGTGATCTCTCTCTCCTTCTCTCTCTCAAATAAATATAATCTTTTAGAAAAAATCAAGTTAATTTAGTTCCTGATGTCTATGTTACCAGACAGATGAGAAATCTAACCTCAGTTATTACTGAAGCTCCTTCTCTCCATCCTTCAGCATCTGGCCATGGTCTTAGTCATTGCCAAAGCAACAGAGAGGGCCTCTGGCCTTTTGTTCCCAGCTTGGCCTTTACATGCTTATTGTCCGATACTGGAGCACGTTTTCTTCAGGCCCAGGCTGGGCCACGTACTTGCAGTGGTGGGAGGAAAACCAAGGAGAGAACAAACACTANCTTTACATGCTTATTGTCTGATACTGGAGCATGTTTTCTTCAGGCCCAGGCTGGGCCACGTACTTGCAGTGGTGGGAGGAAAACCAAGGAGAGAACAAACACTATACAATACCTCAACAAATCATCCTACAGCAGGCAGTCAGAGAACAAATTAAATGTTGAGAAAAACAGAAAAGAAGTAAGGAACATGGTGCCAGCCTTCGGGTTTCTTAAACACTGGGAAACAGGAAGAGCAGAAACAATAAACCAGGGAACAAAAGTAGGGCATTTTAAGAAGTACCATTTAAATTGCAGAGGCTGAAGGAATCAACAGAAGGAAATGACCAGAGTGGAGTGGGCTTAATAATAATAAACTTATGTATATTTAATCCCTCACATTTGTATGTATATGTTAGGAAGGGCTTTTCCCACATTTATAATTTCATTTGAGATACTCTTTAAAATGAGGTTGGCAGGACAGAGGTTAACAGCTTCATTTTACAGATGAGGAAACTGGGACTCTGCTAGCTTTGGTATATTGTTCAGCCTCACAGAGCTGGTTAGTAGAGAAATAGACAACTGAGCCCAGCTCTCTTTCTACCTAGTCCTTTCTCTGGCCCCTCCTCCACTTCCATGGTGAACTGGTTCCCTGGAGGTAAGTTCTAAAGCAAGTTGGAATCCTTGACATGGACAAAGAAAAGAGGCATTCAAGAGTGACATGGAGTGCAGGTGGCCATGGGAGAGCATGGAAATATATGAGAAGGAAATGATCAAGTAGGTGGATGGTTCTGGATATAAAAGAGAAAAGCCAGGGTGTGAAACACTGAGAGAATGTCAAGTGGTGACCAAGGGAACCATCCATCTTAGATAGCAAATTCTCCCCTCCCAACCCCTGACTAAGAAATTTATCTCCTACATCTCTTCAAACTGAATGAACATAAAGAAAACACCAGTATCTTCATGTAGTATATCATCCAATGCAGGCATATATGATCTCTCTTGGTAAATCTTAGAGTGAGTGACATCATTCTCATTTCCTATTCTCCGCGTCCTGTATCTAAGGCTTATATTTTGGTCTGGACCACACAGACAGAGGTGAGGTCTTTAAGAAGGGCATCATATCCACTTGCTAATACGCCTCTATAATTCTTAGCAATATTTGATATTGCCACCCACACTGACCCCAGATAAAACAGTGAGAGCTTCCAGGGAGGCGTGACTCGAGCCAGGTTCTTCTATACAGCACAAAGACAGGGATGGAGTTCAGGAGATGGTGTATTGTATCTCAAAGTGGAACAAGACAGAAGGTCTCTAAAGGAACAATGGGATGGAGCACTGATTTAGGATAAGATGCCAGATATGTACAGTGAACTTTATGGTATTGTGATGCTGTGCTAATTTTTTCATAAATATTTTGTGTGTCCTGAAGCTTTGGTGTTGAGAATCTATGCTGATTTCTGTGCTTACAAATAAGAAAGTTATTAGCAAATGGAAAAAAAAAGAAGAAAAAAACCCAACCTCTACCAATATGCAATTTCTCCCCATACCCCAGCTCTCAACATTGTTATCTATTTTAATAAGCAACAGTATTTTGGCAAATGAAAATTCTCAAAATCCTCAATCACGCCCTTATCCCAAAGCCTGGACTTAGTTCGAAAGCTTTATGGCTCTGACTCAGTAGAGCTGGTTATCCTCTTTAATTGGATTGATGGCGACAATTGTAATTACCTTAGATGAGATTGCCTGTAATGTAATTATGCTTCCTTCATCAGCCTGAGCTGGACTTGTGGAATACATACAGAAGACGCCTCCAAGTACTGAGAGGTTAAGGAGAGCATCATACTGCTTCACAAGTCATGTTTGTTACTATACAGGATTTTAAAAATTATGTAGGAAGCTGAAGGAATTAGTCCTCTAAAGCAGCTTTTCTGATCCAAAGATGTTCCTGTATGAGCTATAATGTAGAGTGAGATGGCTACATTCCAGAGCTGTACTTTTATTTGAATAAAAAACATGTTTTAAGGACGTGACATGGAGGACCAATAGTAAACTGTATTTTCTCACTGTTTTGTTAGTACTTACTGTTTATAAATAGTGATTGCACCTTAAAAGACATTTTAAAAAAAACACACAATACATAGTAAAGTTTAACCTGAATTTTTTGTATGCTTTGAAAAGTTAGTTTCTAAAACTAACATAATAAATAACAGGAGGTAATTTTAAAATACTAGTCTTTATGATAGATGGAGCTATAATTAATACCTAAGGAGCCAGCTGCTCTACTACAATAATGCCTCTCTCTTATTTTCCAATTAACACATGGAGAACTTTAAAATTTTTCAATTGGAAGCCCAGCCTCTAAACAGGACAAGTCTGCCAAACGTACTGCAAACACATGTAGTTTAGGAGAAATGGCACATACTGGAAATCCACCCCAATCTTATTAACTTTAGCATTGCTCTCATTAAAAATAGAGCTGCTTATGGGTTTTTCCTTCTGAAGCATATGAAACACAGAACTTGGAAATGTGCCCTTTTGAAAAACTTATTCCTGTATTCACAAACCAGATGGTGCACATCAAATGCATCCTGATTTCCTAATGAAATAAAAAAAGGATTCCTATTGTGTTCTTTAATAAGATTAATGCATCCTCAATTGCTACTTTGGACAGATACTCCTGGAAAGTTAAACAACTTGGCTAATGCTGTCCTGCTGGACCTGGACAGGAAGGCCTCGGCTGAGCTGAAGAGCTGGGGCCATACTGAGGGGCACTCTGCTTTTAATTTTTCCAAAGTAGGCTCTAGTGGAGGTGCAAGCCCCACCACAGCTGCTGCTCACAAAGAAACCTTCTGTCTGAACATCAGAGATGAAGAGTCTGCTGTCTCATAAAAGAGCTAATCAAGCAAAAAAGGAAAAAAAAAAAAGAGTCCCTCTCCTCCCTTCCTTTCCTCTCTCCCTCTCTGTCTCCCTCCCTCCTTCGGGTCCACTGCTTGGTTTAGCCATCAAATTATACTTGTAGGGTGCTCTCGTCACTAATATCACCAATAAAAAACTAATTTTAGGCACCATTTGAATGTCACACTCATGACTTTGAAACACCATACTGTTAAAATGTATCCAAAGCCAATAAAATTATGCTGGATTTTTCCAACAAATTGCTTACCTTGGAGAAGGCTGGCTTGTGTGGTCAAAAATCTGAAAAAAGAAAAGAGAAATGGATTAATTTTCTATTACTTCTGACATTTGCCACCACGATACTGCATTAAACATAGCTGTGGTATGTCTATTAATTAGCATGTCATTTCTTGCTTGAAGTAATAGAATGGTTTAAGCCAAGTTGGATTCTAACCTGAATCCAGTTGCTCTATTTAATTCCGCTATTAAGTTAGGAATATGTTCGGCCAAGGAAAAGCATCCACCAATAGACTTGAATAAAAAACTGTGGCAGTCAAGACACTGTAGCTGTAAAACATTATTATTTTCTTTAACTTTCAACAAGTTGAAGATCTCTGAAACACTATGTCTTATTTTATCACCCTGCACAGAGAAGAAAATTTTTTCTTTGTGCCGAAACACCCTGTTTCATGAAATGCAACATCCTATCTCATTTTTCTTCATGAACTGCTCTAATTTAACAGCTGGGCTGGAAGAGCACACGTTATCAACAGGTTCAGTCATATAACACCCCAAACTTGGAAATAACGACTTGGAAGCTTCACAGCCTACAAAATAAATCAGTTACCCTATCAATTCTATAAGCCTAAGAGTCTGAAAATGGAAGGAAGGCATTTTGAACAGCACTGTGCAAAAGCTGTTGCTGAGTTAGGTGTTCAATTAAGCTGAACATCATGTCATGTTCCTAGTTTCCTTTGCAGAAGCATTTATTTTACATTTTAAATATGCATACCTTCTAACTTGGGCGAGAAAGACTTAATTTAAAATAACACCACCACCATCAATTGATGCTATTGTTGATCAATACTTCAAGATTTGAAAAAGTTTTCCCCAAATGTCACACAATTCCCTGGGACCTAGGAGCTTTTCTTCCCTTTAAGGTGTAAGAGCTTTTCCTATTGCTGTTTTGCCATTAAAAAAAAAAACAACAACCCAAAACAACAACAAAAAACCTATTTAACAAACCACTACCAAATCCATCTAAAGGTTAGCATTCTTTTTATTTTAGTGCTACTTCTTAATGGGCAAAAATTGATTGATTAGTTCACCTAGAACATTCTTAGCCTTAGGGCAGAAACAGTGCTTTGTATACAATAGTGGACTGGATTTAAAAAACAAAAAGAAAATCAACATTCAAGAATACAGTGGAGTTCAAAAATGAAAGAAAACAGAAAAAGCAAATTCAGAAAGCATATTAAAACTCATATTTATTTAAAATCTGATGGATGTGTTTTAAGTTGTATTGAATTATGTGTGTACCGGCTTTTCATCTTAGCTGGAAATGTATTTACACGGAAAAGTCCAATTCATCTGGATAGTTTATATAGTGAACATCAGAATCTCCGTACACTTTTTGATAGAAACAGTAAGACAATTATTTTCCCAATAAATCCACAACTTCTATTACTTCCCTTTCCCTCCACCACCATCGCCCTTCCACAGTGACTCTGAAACTAATTTCAGGAAGAAGATTCTCTAAGTGGAAAGTTTGTTGACCTTTCAGAAAAGACAAGAGGTGAAAGAGAAGCAGCTAATTCCTTGCCACTGGCTAAAACGAAGTGAGTGAACCTGTGTAATACTAATTCCCTTATACTCTGATCTTATCTCTGACCCTCTTCTATCATTTATTGTTTGGGTATCTGGAAGTACCATGCCCCCAGCACAATGATTTATACTGGGCTGGTGATAGGTAGTAAGGAGGGCACGTATTGCATGGAACACTGGGTGTTATACACAATGAATCATGGAACACTACCTCAAAAACTAAGGATGTACTGTATGGTGACTAACATAAATAAATAAATAAATAAATAAATAAATAAATAAATAAATAAATTTAAGTGTGTATGCAAATTCCTTGGGGTGCTTCTTAAAAATGCAGATTCCTGTGTTCCAGCTCAGCTCAAGTAAATCTGAATGTCTAAAGGGTCAGTGACCAGGAATGTTCATTTTCAATAAGCTTTCCAGGCACCTATGACTGGGTTGTCATTTTGAGAAATACAGACTTAGGAAGATATGAAAAGTGATCATGGGCTGCACCAAGTGTCAAGTGTTGGGATGGATAAGGTGTATTAAATTGATACCCACGGAGTAAAAATTTAGTACTTTTAGAATGTGTTCGAACTTGTGACCATCAACTTACTCTATACTGCTATACACCTAAGATGTCATATAGGAACTTAATGGTAACCTGAATTCAAAAACCTAGAATAGATACACAAAAAATAAGGAGAAAGGAATCCAAGCATTAACACCAAAGAAAGCCATCAAACCACAAGGGAAGAGAACGAGAGAAGAAGAAAGGAACAGGAACTACAAAAACAACCAGAAAACAATGTAAAAATGGCAGTAAGTACATATTTATCAAAAACTACTTTAAATGTAAATGGACTAGGGGCGCCTGGGTGGCAGAGTCATTAAGCGTCTGCCTTCGGCTCAGGGTGTGATCCTGGCGTTCCGGGGATCGAGTCCCACATCGGGCTCCTCCGCTGGGAGCCTGCTTCTTCCTCTCCCACTCCCCTGCTGTGTTCTCTCTCTCGCTGGCTTTCTCTCTGTCACATAAATTAAATAAATAAATAAATAAATAAATAAATAAATAAATAAATAGATAAATAAATAAATGTAAATGGACTAAATGCTCCAGTCAAAAGACAAGCTGACTGAATGGATAAAAAACAAAAACAAAAAGCAAGACCCATCTATATGCTGCCTACAAGAGACTTAATTCGGACCTAAAGGCACATACAGACTGAAAGTGAAGGGATGAAAAATATATCATGCAAATGGAAGAAAAAAAAAAGCTAGGGTAGACTTATTATTATTATTATTATTATTATTATTATTGGGTAGTCTTTAAAACAAAGATGTAGCAAGAGACAAAAAGGGCTTTACATAATGATAAAAAGATTAGTCCAATAAGAGGATATAACAATTGTAAATATCTATGCATCCAACATAGGAGCACCTAAAAACACAAAGAAAATGTTACCAGACATAAAGATGGAAATTGACAGTAATACAATATTAGTGGGGGACTTTAACACCTCACTTACGTCAATGGATAGATCAACAAGGAAACAGGGGTTCTGAATGTCACATTAGACTAGATGGTCATAATAGATAGATACAGAACATTCCATCCAAAAACAATTGTATATACATTCTTTTCAAGTACACATGAAACATTCTCCAGGATACACCACATATTATGCTGCAAAGCAAGTCTCAATAAATTTAAGAAGACTGAAATCATATGAAGCATCTTTTCTAAACATGATGGTATGAATCTTGAAATCAATTACAAGGAAAAAAACTGGAAAAGAGATAAACATATGGAAGTCAAACAACATGCTACTAAGCAAACAAATCGAACAGGAAATTAAAAAATCCATGAAGACAAAGGAAAATGATAACAAAATAGTCCAAAATCTTCAGGATGTAGCAAAAGTAGTTTTAAGAGGAAAGTTTATAGGCATACAGGCCTACCTCGGGAAATAAGAAAAACCTCAAATAAATAACCTAACTTTGAATCTAAAGGAGGTAGAAAAAGAACAAAGCCCAAAGCTAGCAGAAGGAAAGAAATAATAAAACTTAGGGCAGAAATAAATGAAAGAGATTATAAAAATAATAGAAAAGATCAACGAAACCAAGTGCTGGTTCTTTGAAAAAATAAACCACATTGATAAACCTTTAGCCAGACTTCTCATGGAAAAAAGAGAGAGGACTCAAATAAAATCAGAAATGAAGGAGGAGCTATAACAATAGACACCACAGAAATACAAAAAATTATAAATAATATTATGAAAAATTATATACCAACAAATTGGACAAGCTAGAAGAAATGGATAAATGTCTAGACACATACAATGTTCTAAAACTGAATCAGGAAGAAACTGGAAATTTGAACAGACCAGTTACTAGCAATGAATTGGCAATCAAAAAATTCTCAATGAACTAAAGTCTAGGACCAGATGGCTTCACAGGTGAATTCTACTGAACATTTAAAGAAGAGTTAACACCTATTCTCTCAAACTATTCCAAAAATATAGAAAGGGAAAGAAAACTTCCAAATTCATTCTACAAGGCCAGCATTATCCTGACACCAAAACCAGAGAAAGACACTATACAAAAAAGAAAACTACAGGCTGGCTGATATCTCTGGTGAACAGAGATGCAAAAATCCTCAACAAAATATTAGCAAACTGATTTCAATACATCAAAAAAATAATAATAATTCACCCATCAAGTGGGATTTATTCTGGGATGCAAGGATGGTTTGACATTTGCAAATCAATTAATGTGATACATCATACATCATACAAGGAAGGATAAAAACAATATGAATATCTCAATAGATCATTTGACAAAATACAACACCTGTTCATGATAAAAACTCACAACAAAATGGGTTTAGAAGGAACATACCTTAACATAATAAAAGCCATATATGAAAAACCCACACCCGACTTTGTACTCAATGTTGAAAACCGAAAGTATTTCCTCTAAGATCAGGAACAAGACAGGGATGTCCAGTCTCACCACTTTTATTCAACACAGTACTGGAAGTCCTAGCTATAGCAGTTAGACAAAAATAAAACAAAACAAAAAAACCCACATCAAAATTGGTAAGGAATAAGTATTATTGTCACTATTTGCAGATGACATGATACTATATACAGAAAACCCTAAAGACTCCACCAAAAACTATTAGAATTGATAAATAAATTCAGTAAAGTTGCAAGATACAAAATTAACATATGGAAATCTGTTACATTTCTATACACTAATAATGAAGTAGCAGAAAAAGAAATTAAGAAAGCAATCTCATGTACGAACGCACCAAACAGAATAAAATACCAAGGAACAAATGTAATTAAGGACGTAAAAGATCCGCATTCTGAAAACTATAAGATATGGATAAAATAAATTCAAAACAATATAAATAAACAGAGGGACATACTGTGCTCATGGATTGGAAGAATTAATACTGTTAAAATGTCTATACCACCCAAAGCAATCTACAGGTTCAATGCAATGCCTATCAAAATAAGAATGGCATTTTTCATAGAACTAGAACAATTAATTCTAAAATGTGTTTGGAACCACAAAAGATCTTAAATAGCCCAAGCAATCTTGAGAAAGAAAAACAAAGAAGGAGGTATCACAAAGCCCAGATTTCAAGTTATACTACAAGGCTACATTAATCAAAACAGTATGGTACTGGCATGGATATAGATGCATGGATAATAGAATGAGATAGAGAGCCCAGAAATAATCTACACCATATGGTCAATTAAATTACAACAAAGGAGGCATAAATATGCGATGGGGAAAGGAGTATTTTCAATAAATGGTGTTGGGAAAACTGGACAGCTACATGCAAAAGAATGAAACTGGACTATTTCTTATACCATACACAAAAATAAATAGATTGAAATAGATCAAAGACCTAAATGGAAGACCTGAAACCATAAAACTATTAAAGAAAACACAGGCACTAACTCTTGGACATTGGCTTTAGCAACATACTTATAGAGAGGTCTCCTCAGGCAAGGAAAACAAAAGCAAAATAAACTATTGGGATTACACCAAAATAAAAAGCTTTTGCACAGTAAAGGAAACAATCAACAAACCAAAAGGCAACCCAGTGAATGGGAGAAGATACTTGCAAATGATATATCTGATAAGGTGTTAATGTTTAAAATATATAAAGAACTTATACACTTCCCAACTCAGCACCAAAAAACCCCCAAGCTACCCAATTAAAAAATGGGCAGAGAACCTGAATAAGAAATTTGTCCAAAGAAAACATTCAGATGGCCAACAGACACGTGAAAAGATCCTGAACCTCACTAACCACCAGGGAAATGCAAATAAAAACCACAATGAGATATCAGCTCACACCAGTCAGAATGGCTAGTATCAAAAAAAGAAAACAAAAAACAAAACAAAACAAAAGACCGAGAAATAACAAGTGTTAGTGAGGATGTGGAGAAAAGAGCACACTTGTGCACTGTTGATGGGAAATGGTGCAATCACTGTGGAAAGTGAAGTTCCTCAAAATATTAAAAATAGAAAACCATATGACTCAGTAATTCTACTACTTGGCATATATCCAAAGAAAACAAGAACACGGATTCAAAAAGAATTGCACCTGTATGTTTATTGCATCATTATTTACAATAGCCAAGATATGGAAACAACCCAAATGCCCATCGATAGATCAATGGATAAGGAAAATGCGGTATAGATATACAATGGAATATCAGCCATAAAAAGGAATGAGAGCTTGCCATTTGTGACAACATGGTTCAACCTAGAGGATATTATACTAAGTCAAGTAATTCAGATATAGAAAGACAAGTATCAAATGATTTCACTTATATGTGGAATCTAAAAAATAAAACACACACACACACAGCAGACTCTTAAACATAGAGAACAAACTGGTGGTTGACAGGAAGAGGGGGAGGGGTGGGTGAAATAGAGAAGTACAAACTCCCAGTTATAAAATAAATAAGTCATGGAGATGAAAAGTACAGCATAGGGAATATAGTTGATACTATTGTAAAAACATTGTACGGTCACAGGTAACAGATAGTGACTGCATTTATCATGCTAAGCATTAAGTAATGTATAGAATTGTTGAATTATTATGTTACACACCCGAAACTAATATAACATTGCATGTCAATAAAAAGCAATTGACATTAACTAAGATATACAATATGATTATTTAAAGTACAAAAACAAAAGATTATATATGGTGTTAGAGTCAAAACAGTGGTTGCCTGGGTGTGGGAGGGGATATCTAAAAGGTAACACAGATGAGGGAATTTCAAAGTTGTTGTTTATACAGATGTCTTCAGTTTGAGAAACTTCATTAAGCCAAATATTTGTAATATGCTTTTATGTGTGAATATTATATCTGAATAAAACAATTCTTTAATGTGAAAAATACTGATGCCCCATCTCAGAAGACATGCACAATGAATTTTAGTTTGAAAAAAAAAGTATTTAATATATAAGTACAACTTGTACATTATTTGCAGATGTTTCTCCTTCTCCTTTATGATTTCCAAACAGATATCTGACCTGCCTTAAGCATTATTTTGCTTTGGTAATCTATAAATTACTGAAAAAGGAGAAAGTATATGGAATGTAGACCCCAATTAATGTGGACCTTATTCATTGTTTATCTCCAGGTAAGTCACAGAATCCTCGAAGTTTCTAGTTGGAAGGACTTCAGAAAACAATTAGCCCAATCTTTTCATTTTTTTCAGGTGAAGAAGCTTTTATGTAGAGAGATTAACTAGCTTTAGGATTATTTTATAAATGGGGTGTTGTGAAAGATTAATGGAAAATTTTAGCTGTGATCTTAAATAATTCCCAGGTGTCTTGCTTAATTTTTACCCCTTCTCAGTTCAAATGGAAGTATCCATAAAAAGACCTACATAAGTAAATACAATTAATCCTAATCAATCATGTACTGTCTTGGATTTGCTTAGAACCAAAATACTGAAATGGACACATGGCATCCTGCTGGCTCTAATTTTCCATCAATTCATGAAGCACTTCATGGTTTGCTTGTGACAACACAAACCCTTCAGCTTCGGATTATAATTAATGTTATGAAAGGAACTGACATGCCCATAGATGTGCCATGAAGTTCCTGAGTGTGGAATGGCCCTTTTTGTTACATATAGTTTGCATAAATGATAATAGACATATTAATATCACTTTCTTTGTTTTGGCCTCAGGATGTCACTTCCTTTATTTATAAGTTAGCTTCAGGCTAGATGATATATAAGAATCTAACAGAATGATACAATTAAGCTAAAACAAAGGACTAGTATAAAGATACCAACTTTTAATTTAAAACATATATAAAAATGTTTGAAAGATGATTATCTCTCCTATCACCATCATTTCACTGAAAAGGAAAATTTTAACGCTAAAAGCATAGGAAGCACATAATTTCAAAATAAAGACCACTCTTCAATGGAAAAACAGACCTAGTAAAATACTATATTGTCCTTACGTTTTCCATATTGCTATAGATTCATAATAACTTGGTTAATGACCAGCAGCAATCTATGAACTATTTTTTGGGAGCCACTGCTCTAAAGTTCTCCTACAAAGAACTTAAGGACAGCATTTCCCTAGGTGTATTTGATACAACACTCATGCCCTGAGATGTTTCTAAATAAAGGATTTCCTGGTTTTAGAACAAAAGGGGGCAGTGGAGGTGGTGAGTCCTTCACAGTATAATCCTCTTTCAAAAATTCTTAGTGAAAATATTACAGATTCGGAGTTCTTTCTCTCTTTGAAAGATTTATTCATTTGAGAGAGAGAGTGTGTGTGTGCGAAAGCATGCAGTGGGGCGAGTCAGAGGGAGAGAGAGAGAGGGTCTTAAGCAGACTCTGCTCTGAGCAAGGAGCCCACGCTCACGACCTGAAACGAAGAGTCCGACACTTAACCGAGAGTGCCCCAAAGGCACCCCCAGAGTTCTCTTGAAATAAGGCAAAATGTTAACTTTATTTCATCCATCATTCAAAAAATTTATTTACCCTAGAAGATATTTTTTGCACATAGCACTTGTTAACATTCTGCAAAACTAGTGTTCTGCATAGCACGCTCTCAGAAAGTGTTCTACAGTTTTCCCTAAATCAGCTCCACATCCTGAAATGCCAGCTACAGTTACGCGGCCCACCATTCTCCCACTCCCTAATGGTAACTTTGGAGGAATCTTTGACCTACACTCAAGAAATAGTAGTTAAGTGAACAGGAAGTGAGCCAACACTGCAGAAGGCAGGCCACAAGGCCAGTCCAGAATCAAGCCCTGGAGGAGGGTAGGTCTTCGTAAGGGAGATGGTGTCCTCCTACCCTCACCAGGGCAAGCCATATCTTCCAGGTCTTCTTTCTTCCTGATAATTTTGGAAAGCTCAGCTGTGTGTAAGGAGACCAAAAGAACAATGGCTTAAACAAGATAAGTTCTATTTTCCTCTGGTATGTATAATTACGTCATCATGCGCAGTGGTTTTCAAAGTGCAGCCCAGGGTAGGACCATCAGCATCACCCAGGAACTTGTTTGAGATGCAAATTTTTGAGACTCTCCCTTTACCTGCTTAATCAGAGCCTTGCCAAGCCCTCTGGGTGATGCTGATACCAAACCTTCAGAACCAGTGATCTAGACGTAACCGGTCCAGGGCTGGAATGCGGACTCTGTCCAGGGGGTCTTCCAGGATCCCAGGCTTCTTCTCTCTTGATGCTTCACTCACTATACCCCGAGAGGAGTCCGTTATACACATGAACCCGAATGACTTGCTCCACATGTGTTCAGCCACAATGCCTATGCTCTCTTCCCCAGGAAACATTGTCCAAACCAGGCTCCTCCTCTGAGTTCCTCTGTCATAGGTCTGGTTCAGGCCCCATCAGCTCTACCTGGACTGCTGCAATGGTCTCCTAGTTGCCTCTGTTCTGCTCACTGATTCTCTTCAGCCTGGTCCACCCCCACCTAACTAACCGAATTATCTTTTTTTAATGTGACGTTTGCCTCTTACTAGACAATCATCGAATTTCCATGGCAAAGCTTTAACTCTACAATAAAGGTGGCACCTTTCAATATCTGGCATCTATCTTTCTTCTCAATTCTCCCTCAATTCCTCACCTGGACACCTTCTGGATCCCAGTTACAGTAAACCCCATTTCCAGATCTGACCACATTGCTTTGTCTTGCATGCCTTTGCACATGCTTTTCCCTTTGTTTAGAATGCCTGTGTTAGGAGTCCTCTACACACACACACACACACACACACACACACAGCTTCAGACACACTTCTTCCAATCTTATTTTTCACCTCAAAACACCTGCTCATTCCTTGAAATCTAACCTACACAACACATATGTGGGGTCTTTTTCAATTTTCCCAAGTGTGGCTCCTTCTTCCTTGTGCTCTCACTATAGGTATTCTTATCAAATGGAATACTCATCAAATTGTATTATGATTTTCTGTGTACAAATTTGCCTCCCACATTAGATGGGAAACTTCCTGGAAGCAAGCAGTGATGCTTATTCAATAAACATCAAATGCCCACTTTGTGTCTGGAAGTTCATATCCTAAAGTGTAGAGCTTAGCACAGTGTCAGTGTCCAATAGGTACCCAATAACTGCAGATTCAAAGCATAAGTGAATGAATGTTTTCTGTAAATTCTCTCAAGGATGTAATGATTGTAATTAACACCTATTTACAATATACCTGTGGGTGTGCCTGAGAAACACACATAAGTATCTTAGTTGTTAGTAACGTGTTAGGTTTGGTCACTTGAAAAATGGGAAAGTATTTTCAGAGTAAGTACTGGACTTTAAACAGCAAAAGAAGAAGGAGAAGGAGGGGAATGAGGAGAAAACCGCCTGGGACCAGGGCAAAAGAAGTGAAATTTCTACACTCAAAGCAAGGAATGTGTTTCTATCTGGGAAGATTGGGCAAAATAGTCCTGTAATGATTTCAGCTCTACAGAGAAACAAATATTATCCTTCCAAGTTTGTAAGACTTAATGGCACCTGTCCCTCTTGCTTAGCAGGAGATGGTGAATTATGTTGTCTATGCACTGATGAATTTAAATTTCCTCAGGCATAGTTGACTGTGATGCCACTTTACCCTGAAATCGTTTCTTTCATTATTTTTTTAAAGAAAGGAGAATGTCCTAATGTTTGAAGCTTTTCTTCCAATTATTTAAAAAATGAAGATCTTTCCAGGCAATTGTCCAAAACCAAGAGCTTAAATTAAAATGCTCATTTTCAGAATTTCTCATGTAACTTCCTGTTTGGATTGAGGATATAGATCTTCTTTTGACTAACCATGGGACAGAGAGGAATGAATGCTTCTGAAATTCTAGACCAAGTTAGAATCAAGGACACTTAGCAGAGACAAGTGGTACTGCTGCGGCTCTCAGGAAGAGGCCTAAGGGCAAGCCAATCTTTTTATGATCTGTCCTGTGCCAAGACCCAGCTTTTTGTTTATTCCATCAGTGAATGCATTCTGGAAGGTTATGCTCATTATGGTACTTTGTCACTAATCTGATAAGAAAAAACAATTAATGTGATTGCCAACATTGTTACTTTCCATAGTGAAACAAGCAATATATATGCAGTTTTGAGGCATAATCGTTGGATGTAAAGTATTATGGACTGTATTTACAATTTGTTTGTCAATTACGAAGCTACTATACAATGTAAATAAAAAACGCTACAATCTTTTCATAATTTTTATGAAGGGCCCTTCTAGATGCAAATTTTTATTTATGTAATTTTCATAGGATGCAATTTGACGTAGTCTCCATCTCGTAAGCAGGGGGTTTTTTGTAAACACTCTATTTAGCTTGCAAGTACCATACAGTTAAATGACTAATCACAGAAACTCAGTCCATGATCATTGACAAAAATGGCCACACTTAGAGCTGAAATTAACACAGAGGAAAGTGGATCTGCTTTCACCCACCCCCAGGAAGTCAATCACAGCAAAATGGCCCAACCATGACAAGTTTGTTATGAGATACAATTAATTTGTGCAGTCTGAGTCAGAAAAAAAAAATGGTTATCTTAGGTCCTGTTTTCCCACTCCAAGTATGCTGGATGCAGTGAAGGGGCATTGGTCCACAGCAACAGGGCAAGACATTCTCTCAATGTTTGGATAAGATGTGTGAACTCTTTTTCACATTTTTCTTACCCACTAACTCTTCTCTTATGGCCTACCAAATACAAAGATATTGATTTTAAATGAAATGTACTTATGAAATAGTAATGATATTTTCCCAGCTCCCATTACCTTGATTTCAGAAATAACATCTAGTTCACATTAGGGACTTACATTATGGCTAGAAGACTCAGAAAATATCACCAAGAATGCAAGACAGTGGGTAAAAATTGCTCCCCCATGGATTTCACTCCTATCCCTGCAGAGTTTAGTATTTTATATTGATAAGTGCTGGGGTCTTTTGGCATATGTTTACTGTAGTTAGTTCTCTCCCGTTCTCCACTGTGGCTCTTTCACAAAGTCACTCTCCTCAAGTTCTCTCTCTCCTATCATATTGCTTTCCAGTGTCAGTAGATAATATTGCTCCTTCAAACCCAGAGACACCAGAAGTCAATACATGGGAACTCTCTCAATATCATGAAACTTCTTTATCCACTTCCACATCCCATTCTTCATCCACATATTTATGTCTTTACCCATCCTCCCCTGCTTCTCCCCTGATACAATGAAAGAGGTATTTCTCTTACAGCCTAAAGCTTTCAACTTTTGGTGCATCTTTCCCATAAATATCTCAAATCAAAAAGAAAGAAAGAAAGAGAGAAAGAAAGAGAGAAAGAGAGAGAGAAAGAGAGAAAGAAAGAAAAAGAAAAAAGAAAACTTTCTATCAACCTTTCTATTCCTTGGAAATCAAACTTCATTAAAGAAAGAGCTTCTAATCCTTATTCTGGGTTAGCCAGACCATTAAAAGGACCCTCCAACAAAACATTTCTCCTGGTTTTTGTGTCCTTGTTTAGTTCCCTCTCTTTGAAGCTGAGCAGGACTTGTGACTTACTTTTGGGCCAAAAGAATGCAAGAAAGTGACATCATATAACTTTTGAGGTTTGGTCAAAAGAACTTTTGCACTTTCCACCTGGGTCTCCTTTAACACTTGTTCTTGGGGAAGCTAGTTGCCATATAAACAGTCCAACCAACCTGAGAATACGACACTATTACAAAACCCAAATTGGCTATGTAGAGAGGTGGAATGGAGAAAGAGAGCAATGCCCATCCAGCCCCCAGCAGTTCCCATCATCCCAGATGAGGCACCTGCCATGTGAATGAAGAAGTCCTCTTAGCCCAATAGAACCTTCAGATAATCGCAGTCTGGTCATGATCTGACTGCAATTGTAGGAGAGATCCTCTATTAGTTTCCTAGGAATGCTGTAACAAGGCACCACAGATTAGGTAGCTTAAAGACAGCAGAAATTTATTCTCTCACAGTTCTGAAAGGCTAGAAGTCTGAAACTAGGTATGCTCCCTCTGAGACTCTGGGAAGAATCACCTTCCTTGTCGTTTCCTAGCTTCTGAGGGTGGCCATCAACCCTCAGCATTCCTTGGATTACAGCTGCATGGATCCAGGCTCTGCCTCTGACATCACAGGGAATTGTCCCTGTGTGTTTCTTTCCTCCTTTTCTAAGAATGTTAGTCATATTGGGTTAACAGCCCACTCTACTCCAGGATGACCTCATCTTAACTATATCTATGAAGACCTTATTTCTAACTAAGGTCACATTTTGCGGTCCTGGGGATCAGGACTTCAACGTATGTTTCTGAGGGACACAATTCAGCCCATAACAGACCCCCATGTAGATCCCTCCAGCTGAACCCAGTCAACCCAAAAAACCATGAGAGATAACAATCCATGGTGGTTTCAAGCCACAAAGTTTTAGGGTGGTTTGTCCCATAGCAATGGGTAACCAAAATGCTTTTCTTTACTGAAATCATTTCAACTAACGGCAACCTGGCTTCTGCCAACACATTCTATTGACAAGGTTACCAGTGGCCTCCTGGTGTTAAATCCAATGGACAGAGGTGCTGTTCCAGAAGGGTGACATAGCCTACACATCTACCTCCCTTCCTGCCTGAAGTCCAAATGACCAAAGAAATTTGTATATGAGAATAATTCATCAAATCTCTGAGAAACAAAGAAAGGTGACATCAGCAGACAGAAAGTGGAAGCATTTCTTAAAGACTGAAAGCAGACAGAGTTGGAAAGAAGATGCAAAAACACAGCCAGGGAACCCATAGTTCAACAGGCTGAAGAGGGGACCACTGAAATGGTGACTCGTGTGGCCTCCTCAGAGCCCAGGGAAGAGCCCAGGCTCCAAGTCGCAGGATCAGAAGGCTTTGTCAGAGCTGGAGCAAGTGTCCCCTGCCCTCATTTTTGCTCTCTCAGTGCAGAGCAGGCATGCTCCTTCACCTGCAGTAGTTAGGAAAGTAAAGTAGGACCTTTCTGGGGGTGGGGGTGGGGGTTCCTACCTTGGGGATTGGAGTCAGAGGGGCAAGTGGCAGTGTCCTCAATAAAGGCAGAACTCCACAGACAGGGGGAGAGCAAATTAGAGGGGGTGTCCAACAGCTCAGCACAGGCTCAGGAGCCAAACAAATGCTTCCTCCCATCCACTTCCCTCCACTTCCCCTTTCCTCCACCACAATCCAGGTGGGCGTGGTGCCCTCTGCTCTCCAGCCACCCTCCCACCCTGAAGAAAACTTGCCTCATAAGCCTAAGCCTAACCACTCACCGTATCATGTCACTACTGATAGTGCAGAGTTGTTCAGAATGAGAGACCCCTTTAAGTCTGTATTTCCCAATGTGGGCACTATTGACATTTGGGTCCAGACAATTCTCTGTTGTGGGATCTGTTCTGTACATTGTAGGATGCAGGTCAAGTGACATTCTTGTCCTCTACCCACAAGACACCATAAGCATGCCTCCACCACCCCATCCCTGAGTTGTGACAACCCAGAATGTCTGCAGACCTCACCAAATCCCCCCTTTGAGAACTGATTCATAACTCACAACCCCCCTCTCTGGCTTTCTGCTTATTATTAAGAGACTATAAAACTCCATCCTCTAGGAGACACTGATCAGGTCTAACAGTAACTGCCTTCTCAGCTCCTACTCCACTCTCTAAATTGTTCCAGGGACTTGACTTCACAGAGCCACAGCAGCAGCACAGTCTTGCAGACAACATCTAGATGTTGGTCTTCACACAGCACTTGCAAAGGCCTGCAAGGGAAGCTTGCTGCTCTTTCAAATGCATGATTTGTGGTTTCAGATACGTCCGGTACTTGTGCTCACTCAAAACTTCTCCCCAAGTAAAGACTTATCAAGCCCTGAGGAGCGTGGTTTATAAAAGAGAAAAAGTAGGAGTGTGTGGTTGAAAGGCGGATACCAGCGATTCGACTCTCTAACAAGTGAAGTCAGCGGAGGGAGTAAATTATTCTCCGAAGGACTGGGGTAGAAAAGAAATCAGGCTAAAATTCTGCCCCTAGACAGTAGGCCTTGCTGGAGTTTCATTTAAGCTAACTGCTCCTCTCTGAAAAGGAAATGTCCCCAGGAAAGACAAGCCTCGCCCACTTCTTCCTGGAGAGACCTTCAGACCCCAGGTGCTGCCAGAGATGAAGGGTAGTGTGGGAGGAACCCTTGGAGAGTGAGAAAAGAAACTTCACTGGAGTCTTTAGGGCTCCTTCTCACAGGCCATCTCCAACTAAGGGCAATGGGAGTGTGCGCTGGGGGAGGGGCAAGGATGGGACGAAGAGACCCTTCAGCTCAGTCTTTCCACAGGCGGTGGAGGAATTTCCTCATTAGTTAGGCATCTCGTTTTCTTTCTTTAATGCTTTTCTCTGGAAGTAGATGCACACATGTAACCTCCCAACAGCTCTTTTCAGAGGGAACACATCTGTCCAAGTGAATAAATGTTGCCAGCTCAAAGCTCATTTAGGGGCAACAGCAAGCTCACTGTTACACATATGGAGAAGGGGAAAGTGATCCAGGCCTTTTACAATTGACCAAGATGTCAAAGTGGTACCTTATTAAAAGAAAGGGATAAACAATTGTTATTGTTCCAGAGCAGTGGTCCGCAAACTCTGAGCCCACCATCTATTTTTATAAATAAAGTTTTATCAGAACGCAGCCACACTCATACCATCTTTGGTTGCTTACAATGGCAGATTAGTTGTGACAGAGACCATACGATCCAAGAAGTCTAAAGTATTTATTATCTTGCCCTTTACAGAAAGAATTTGCCAACCAGCTCCAGAGTACAGATGGAAATTTGTTTTTAATATTTCATCTAGTTGCCTGCTTTTCTTCTCTGTGCTTTAGCTGTGCTTAAACAGAATGTGAAGTTTTCAGTATAAGACTGTGAGTTTTTGTAAAAGATATACTTAGATTTCTTCATTTCTTAAAAAAGATTTATTTATTTATTTGTTTTAGAGAGAGAGAGCACGAGCAGGGGAGGGGCAGAGAGAGAGACAGAGAGAGAATCTGAAGCAGGCTCCACGCCCAGCACAGAGCCCCACACAGGGCTTGATCTCATGACCCTGAGATCTTGACCTGAGCTGAAACCANAAAAAAAAATAATAAAAAAAAATAAACAGAATGTGAAGTTTTCAGTATAAGACTGTGAGTTTTTGTAAAAGATATACTTAGATTTCTTCATTTCTTAAAAAAGATTTATTTATTTATTTGTTTTAGAGAGAGAGAGCACGAGCAGGGGAGGGGCAGAGAGAGAGACAGAGAGAGAATCTGAAGCAGGCTCCACGCCCAGCACAGAGCCCCACACAGGGCTTGATCTCATGACCCTGAGATCTTGACCTGAGCTGAAACCAAGAATCTAATGCCCAACCAACTGTGCCACTCAGGCACCCCAGATTTCTTCACTTTTAAACTAATAGTGTTTTCAGAAAGGTCTGGAATGCTGCAGCGTGGTCTAGTGTGGACCTGCAAGTCTGCAGGGAAAGAAGATGGAACCAAGAAAGATGAGACAAGGACTGTTTGGAAGAGAGAGGCAAGGGCAAGGTGCCAGTTCTACTTTGCCAACCCAGGACAGAGTCAGGTGACTTGGGGACAAAGCTGGGTGGAGGGAGCCTTGTCTCCGAGGGCCCTTCTCCACTCCCAGCCATCTCCTTTTCTTTTAGTTCTGCTCCTTTCATGGACCCAAGGTTCCTCCAGGTGTAGGAAGGGGCTTCCTCCCCTGCTTGCCCATCCAGGAATACCAGAGCCCTGTCTTCCTGTTTATTGATCCTATTTTGTGATCACCCTCTGTTCTTCCCTTGCTTGCCCTCAAACCCAGATCCCTTGGAGACATCCACTGCCAGCCTAGCCCTCTGGCAGCTTTCCCAGCCCACTGGAAGCACCCTGGGGAGAAGAGAGTGAACATAAACACAGGCAGGTCTTGTAAAAAACCTGTCAAATTTCATTTTGAAAATCTCACCCTGCATTTAAATAACAGTTCTAGAACAAAACAAGTAGCAAAACAGAGTTTTCTTTGCAAATTGATGGCTACAGGGTTGGGGAGCTTGTGAATGCATCTGTTCTTTAGTAATTTTTGTTGAAGAAAATTCGTTTAATTCGGTGAAGCACTGCTACTATGAGCCAGCTGCTGGGACATACGAGAGGCTTTGCTCATAGGACTCCAATTTTAAATGATGTTGGCTTAAAAGTAATTTAACTTTCCTGAAGTAAAATCTTGTTTATACAATAACTGGACATCAGAACATTTGGATAATATGACCACCTTGTATTTATTCACATTCATGTAATATTTCACAACATATAAATCACTTTCACAGAGATGACCCTATTTGGTCTTCCAAGCCAATCTGGGAGTTGGATAAAATGCCATTCCTTTGGAAAAGTAAGTAAATGAAGGCTCCGAGAAGCTCACTGCCTTAACTAAGGCTATACCATAGTAGAAAGAACGCATTCACCAAGACTTAATTTCTGAGTTCTTGGACTTTCCTCCAGCACTCTTGGTGTGTTTTCTAAATTAGAGGCTGGTTTTCATCTCATCAGGGGCCCCTGTCATTTCTTGCAAGAGGCCCCTGAATTCTTATGCCCACTAAGCATTGTCTATGTAATAAATAAAGGCTATATCAGACACATCTAAAGAAGCCATGATAAATAGCTTATAATTAACTCATTTAAAAGGCACCTTTTGTCATTTTTGTACACAGCAAATATTAAAAGCAAGTGTCCTTTTCTTTAACCTTAGAAATAGCTGCTCATTTGAAAAGGTGGAGAAACAGTAAACAAACAGGTTTACTGAAGTGGGTACTGCCATGTTTCGGGTTGGTGGTGATGTAATCCTAAACATAGGGTCCCCTTGGCCTCATCATTTGGTCAAAAAGTCAATTAATTATAATAACTCAATATAGAGAAGCTGTGTGCCTAGAATTTAGGGGTATAGTCTGGAGCGAGATAGATCCTGAACAAGTTTCTAAACTTTTCTCAACTCAAGCTTCTGCATATATAAAATAGTACTTATTTTACAAGGTTGCTATAGGGATTGAATGGGATAACTAATTTTTATAAATTACTTAACACAGTGCATAGCACATAGTAATTGGTGGATAAAGTTTTGTTATTGTTTTCAACAGTACTGTTGATATAAATAATATATTTTCAGCCTCCCCCCTACCTTAATCAGTACTTGCCCATTTCTGTGAAAAGATGCTTCATGGTTGATGTGTTGGATGCTTGCCGAAACCTGCTATAGGAAAGGTGGTCTGTCTTTCTCTTATTTCTTGCCACACAGTGTTCATGCCTCTATTAAGCTAGCAACAAGCCCCAGGCAATATTACCTTTTCAAGATGAGGACACACTCCCACATCAGGGCTGTCAGAGAGAATTTGGGGCATGTGAGCCATTTAAATGAATCAGACCTGACAAATCCGATTTACAGATTAAAAAAATGTTGTGATATTTACCAAAAGTATATATAGCGAGTTAAGACACCTCCGACAGGCAGACATTGATTGCCTATTTTAATCAGCTGGTATAATTTAGCTACCACCAGAATCAAAATGCTTAGGAAAGGTAAATCTGATCATAAATAATTCCAGAACATTTTGATGCATTTAAAAATGAAGTAAGACCTTTGTTCTGGGTTTGCTACAAGGTGACATGTCTACTACATGATGGGAGGTCACATCAGGTTTCATTTGGGTGTTAGGAGAAGATCTGACTTGACATAAACAGCTGCCAAACAAAGCGTTAAAGCAATTTCACCAGGTGCCGGTGTGTTAAGGTAGACGCGGAGACGATTGAGACCCACTGCCCGCGTATATTCACTAAATCCCTGACACTTCTGGGACTTTATCAATATTATTTCATCAGTACTCCCCAAATTTCCTAGCAGAATCAAGAACCATAGCCTTGAAAGAGACCTCAAGAAGTTACTTCATCGAGAAACCCTAGAGCAAGGTTATTGCTTAAAAGAAGCATGGCCTGGCTTTCAAGACTTATTTGTTGCATGAATGAAAAAAATTCTCTTCACCTCCCAACTCCAGAAGGCTGCTTAGCCCTGGGGGTAAGAGAGGGGCTGGAGAGGCTGGAGCAGACCCAAGGGTTTAAAGCCCTATCCACTTACTTATTATTTATACCCCGCCTGCTTCTAAAAAAGATTTGAGGCAGCTTACAACAAAAGATACCAGCAATAAAGAGCCTTATCCTCAGTCATCCCTTGCAGGGTTTTATCATCACTTTCATGATCATCAAAAATGAGTATTAAATGGCTATTTGCAGGGGATGCTATGCCAGGGGCTGAATAAATCAGGCAGAGCCAGGCTCTGACCTCCATAAATTTCCATCCATTCAGTTTGAGTTCATTCATTCTTTTGACAAATATTTATTCAACACGTTCTCCATGCAAGTGCTCTTAGGCAGTGTTGGGGTGGCAAAATGAATTACAGATGGGTATTGCCCTGCCCTCCAGAAGTTTACAGACTAGTGTAGGGGCCCTTGAGGAAGAGTGTGTGATAGTGATATATGTCTGGACAAGACACAAACCTAAACTCTTCCATGTCAGGCAGAGGGGAATCATGATGTGAGCAAGTTGCAGAGAAGTGCAGTAGAAGGTCAGAGCAGACTGCGTCTACTCCCTGCGTGTCCTAAAGAGACACCAGCTGAAGCAGATCCGGCTGCTGGCAAAGCTGTGAAGGAGAACTCTGCCTTCCCCGACGTCTCTTTGTCCTCCTGGCATTCTCTGCCTCCTCTTCCCCCTCTTTCCCTTCCCATCTGGACACCCTTAACCCTAATGCTGTCAGAGCTGCCTAGCTTCCCAGAGGACTGGAGTGTCACCTTAGTGACATGTTCTGGGATACAAATGCACATTTCTATAGGACTGTGCTCTCTGCTGGTGGATCACCAACAATAGGGATACTGAGCCCCAATGTGCACCAAGGTAAAAGTAACTGGCCATTGGTTGTTGCTAAGCTGTGCCTAGGAGTCTCTGATTTTAAAAGAAGACCAGGCCTGGGCACAAGGGAAGTAATCTTGACNAGACCAGGCCTGGGCACAAGGGAAGTAATCTTGACAAAATGCATGGCTCCTGGAGGCCTGCTGATGACATGAGAGTTTTCTGGGTGTCCTGAAACCCAAGAACCAAATGCCTTCCAGCCCTGTGTACCTAGAAGGCAAGGAGTTCCCAGAGAAAAGATCCTTGAAGGGTCTTACCAGCAGAAGGTCTGCTAGCTCCTGAGCTAGACTGTAAGGTGGAGAAAGAATCTCTTTAGCTATAGTCCTTCATTCCTTGAAGCAGTTTTTATACTTTAGTTTTTGTGAGAATCTCCAGGGAAGCTTAAAGAAGTGCAGATTCCAAGGCTCCATCCTTACAAACTCCTTTTCTTCTGGGGGCCTGGAGTGGGTCCTGGAATTGGAATTTTTAATAAGCATCACAACAGCCTCTGAGGAATGGTCTCAGGGCCACCCTTGAGATATACTGCCAAAGGGACATACGTTCAGGAGAAGGTCTAGAAGAACAGGTGTTTGTCTTATTCATAGATGAACTCCTAGCACTTGAAGAGTCTATACCTCAGATTATACACGCCACAAATATGGATTGATTTAGTTAGTGAATGGGTACCTGTCCTGTCTCCTGGTACCCTGTGTGAGTAGAGGGCTTGGTAACATTTTTTAGTGAATGATAGCTTTGGAGAAGCTATAAACGTACAGCAGAGGCTGCATAAAGGACTCAGGATTATTTAGATGTGGAATGAGGAGTACAGAACTAGTTTACTGGTTGAAAGGAGTAATCACATATGGATCTTGCCCTACCCTCAAAGATTTGACAGGCTAAGGGGGCAGGGCAGGACTAGAAAGAAACGCTTTAAGCTTAGCCTGAGAATCACAGCTCCGCTCAGCATCTCACCATTCACCCTCCCCTCACCAGGTTTCTGGGTGAAAGAAAGTCCTGAATGAGGAGTGGTGACTGGCTGACAGAAGGCAGGACCAGGAATGAGGAGGAGAAAGCAGCGTGGGGAGCTCAAGGCTGCAGGGCACTGCACACTGGGGACACCTGCTCTGACCTACAAGGGACACTAAGCACAGTCTCAGCTGCCTCTTCTGCTCAGTGTGGAGTGAAACCCCAAATAGGCTGCTTTTGGCCAAGGCAATTACCCTGTGGCATTTAGCCTATTGTCAGGTTAAATTTATTCTTTTGTCTTCTGACTGACTTTGATAAAAAACAAGTGTCAATCTATCTAAGAAGAGAAATCCTGCAACTTCTTTCAGTGACTCATTGCTGGGCCTTATAATCCACTGTCAGGGAATTCTCATGCCTCAAGTCTGATGTCAGTTAACAGAACAGGGAGAGCAATACTCACATCCACTGACTGCATCATTAGACTTCATAAGAGCACTGCTCAGACTGGGCAGATCTGGGCTCTGGAAGTTGCTCCAAGCAGGACTGGCTGCCTTACAAATCTTGCTAACATCTATGATGGCTTAGTTGACGTTTTGTCTGGTCTATTTTCCTTTTACCAGTGGAAAGAAACAAGATACGGGCACAGCCTGGTTAAACTGGACTTCTTCCCAATACCATCATGTTTCAGGGAGCAATTAATGGATCCAGAATCTACTTTTGGACAATCTGAGGAAATTTTCCAATCGATATCTTCTTCCTCAGAGTTCAAATGAAGGAGTCATCTACGGATTGCTGCGTATGTATTCTATTTCCATGCAAAAAGATATGAGACTGAGGTTCTGGCTTGGGATATAGCCTTCTATAAGGAGTGTAAACTCGGGGACGCTGGGGTGGCTCAGTCGGTTAAGCACCTGCCTTCGGCTCAGGTCATGATCCCGGGGTCCTGAGATCAAGCCTCATGTCTCGCTCCCCACTCAGTAAATCCTGCTTCTCCTTCTCCCTCTGCTGCTCCCCCTGCTTGTGCTCTCTCTCTGTCAATTCAATACATATATAAATAAAATCTTTAAAAAAAAAAAAAGAAGTGTAAACTCCCCAGATCTCCTATCCCTCTGTAAATGGAGTGGGTTCTACTATCAGTAGTGAAAAAAAATCCTCTAATGGCTTCTCAACACACTTAAAATTCCAATTACTTAACAATGAGTATATGATTTGGGGCCCAGCTACTGTTCCCACCTCTCTGTTTCATGCACTGGTCCTCTTTGTTCCTCTAGCACTCCAAGCTTATTCCTGGTTTGGGACCTCTGCACATATTTCCTCCCTCAAATTCCACCCTCCAGCCCGCCTCCACTGTTCCAGACGAAATAGTGTTACACCAGATTTTTGCATGGCTGGCTCCTTTTTGTCAAGTTCAAATGTGACCTTTTCAGAGAGGTCTCCATGACCATTCAATCTCATTCCCTGATTTAATTTTTTCAAAGCACTTACCATTACCTGGAATTACCTTGTTTATTTGGTAATTTGCTTGTTTGCAGATAGTTCTGCCATAACATGACATATGTGTTCCTAAAAATCACCACTACCTGTAATTGTGCACTAAGAACCATTGGGCTGATGGCAAAAATGGGGTTGTGGGCCCTATACTCAAAAACTTCATCAGTGACACATTTAAAAAAAAAAAGATGGAAACAATAAAAATGTAAAAGTGTTATTTACGCTGTGGGTTCACGATATTCATATATACCACAATACATATGTCACCTTATCTTGAAAAAGATTTGCCGGTGGAAGTAGGCATGGGGAGGGCTGCAGCTTGAGAGCTACTGCATGAAATCAGATGGACAGCTGAAACACCAGATGTGGCTCCTAACACACTCAGAGAAACGAGGTAGCTGAGATGTTTGAGGTGAGTGGGCACGCCCATTTTGCGTATTCCTATCCTACGTGACACAGTTAAACTTGGTGCTGTTTTCTGTGTCCTAATATTTCTCATAGATGAAATCATGCCCAAGCAAACATGAAATTCACATTGTGCTTAAGCCATTCCCTAATATATCGGTTGCACTGGAATCAATTCACATTTTTAAAACAAGCATTATAGGAGATCTGATGGCATTTGCGTGCTCTGGTCACTAGAAGTTAAGCTCCACATGATCAGGGAACTTTCCTGTTTTATTCATTACCATATTCCCATCTAAACAACCTGGCATATAATAGGTTTTCAGCTGGTATTTGCTGAATGAATGAATGAATGAATGAATGAATGAATGAATGAATG
>NC_048222.1:58087245-58167678 GCF_002007445.2 Ailuropoda melanoleuca
GATGGAAATTTGTTTTTAATATTTCATCTAGTTGCCTGCTTTTCTTCTCTGTGCTTTAGCTGTGCTTAAACAGAATGTGAAGTTTTCAGTATAAGACTGTGAGTTTTTGTAAAAGATATACTTAGATTTCTTCATTTCTTAAAAAAGATTTATTTATTTATTTGTTTTAGAGAGAGAGAGCGCGAGCAGGGGAGGGGCAGAGAGAGAGACAGAGAGAGAATCTGAAGCAGGCTCCACGCCCAGCACAGAGCCCCACACAGGGCTTGATCTCATGACCCTGAGATCTTGACCTGAGCTGAAACCAAGAATCTAATGCCCAACCAACTGTGCCACTCAGGCACCCCAGATTTCTTCACTTTTAAACTAAGAGTGTTTTCAGAAAGGTCTGGAATGCTGCAGCGTGGTCTAGTGTGGACCTGCAAGTCTGCAGGGAAAGAAGATGGAACCAAGAAAGATGAGACAAGGACTGTTTGGAAGAGAGAGGCAAGGGCAAGGTGCCAGTTCTACTTTGCCAACCCAGGACAGAGTCAGGTGACTTGGGGACAAAGCTGGGTGGAGGGAGCCTTGTCTCCGAGGGCCCTTCTCCACTCCCAGCCATCTCCTTTTCTTTTAGTTCTGCTCCTTTCATGGACCCAAGGTTCCTCCAGGTGTAGGAAGGGGCTTCCTCCCCTGCTTGCCCATCCAGGAATACCAGAGCCCTGTCTTCCTGTTTATTGATCCTATTTTGTGATCACCCTCTGTTCTTCCCTTGCTTGCCCTCAAACCCAGATCCCTTGGAGACATCCACCGCCAGCCTAGCCCTCTGGCAGCTTTCCCAGCCCACTGGAAGCACCCTGGGGAGAAGAGAGTGAACATAAACACAGGCAGGTCTTGTAAAAAACCTGTCAAATTTCATTTTGAAAATCTCACCCTGCATTTAAATAACAGTTCTAGAACAAAACAAGTAGCAAAACAGAGTTTTCTTTGCAAATTGATGGCTACAGGGTTGGGGAGCTTGTGAATGCATCTGTTCTTTAGTAATTTTTGTTGAAGAAAATTCGTTTAATTCGGTGAAGCACTGCTACTATGAGCCAGCTGCTGGGACATACGAGAGGCTTTGCTCATAGGACTCCAATTTTAAATGATGTTGGTTTAAAAGTAATTTAACTTTCCTGAAGTAAAATCTTGTTCATACAATAACTGGACATCAGAACATTTGGATAATATGACCACCTTGTATTTATTCACATTCATGTAATATTTCACAACATATAAATCACTTTCACAGAGATGACCCTATTTGGTCTTCCAAGCCAATCTGGGAGTTGGATAAAATGCCATTCCTTTGGAAAAGTAAGTAAATGAAGGCTCCGAGAAGCTCACTGCCTTAACTAAGGCTATACCATAGTAGAAAGAACGCATTCACCAAGACTTAATTTCTGAGTTCTTGGACTTTCCTCCAGCATTCTTGGTGTGTTTTCTAAATTAGAGGCTGGTTTTCATCTCATCAGGGGCCCCTGTCATTTCTTGCAAGAGGCCCCTGAATTCTTATGCCCACTAAGCATTGTCTATGTAATAAATAAAGGCTATATCAGACACATCTAAAGAAGCCATGATAAATAGCTTATAATTAACTCATTTAAAAGGCACCTTTTGTCATTTTTGTACACAGCAAATATTAAAAGCAAGTGTCCTTTTCTTTAACCTTAGAAATAGCTGCTCATTTGAAAAGGTGGAGAAACAGTAAACAAACAGGTTTACTGAAGTGGGTACTGCCATGTTTCGGGTTGGTGGTGATGTAATCCTAAACATAGGGTCCCCTTGGCCTCATCATTTGGTCAAAAAGTCAATTAATTATAATAACTCAATATAGAGAAGCTGTGTGCCTAGAATTTAGGGGTATAATCTGGAGCGAGATAGATCCTGAACAAGTTTCTAAACTTTTCTCAACTCAAGCTTCTGCATATATAAAATAGTACTTATTTTACAAGGTTGCTATAGGGATTGAATGGGATAACTAATTTTTATAAATTACTTAACACAGTGCATAGCACATAGTAATTGGTGGATAAAGTTTTGTTATTGTTTTCAACAGTACTGTTGATATAAATAATATATTTTCAGCCTCCCCCCTACCTTAATCAGTACTTGCCCATTTCTGTGAAAAGATGCTTCATGGTTGATGTGTTGGACGCTTGCCGAAACCTGTTATAGGAAAGGTGGTCTGTCTTTCTCTTATTTCTTGCCACACAGTGTTCATGCCTCTATTAAGCTAGCAACAAGCCCCAGGCAATATTACCTTTTCAAGATGAGGACACACTCCCACATCGGGGCTGTCAGAGAGAATTTGGGGCATGTGAGCCATTTAAATGAATCAGACCTGACAAATCCGATTTACAGATTAAAATAATGTTGTGATATTTACCAAAAGTATATATAGCGAGTTAAGACACCTCCGACAGGCAGACATTGATTGCCTATTTTAATCAGCTGGTATAATTTAGCTACCACCAGAATCAAAATGCTTAGGAAAGGTAAATCTGATCATAAATAATTCCAGAACATTTTGATGCATTTAAAAATGAAGTAAGACCTTTGTTCCGGGTTTGCTACAAGGTGACATGTCTACTACATGATGGGAGGTCACATCAGGTTTCATTTGGGTGTTAGGAGAAGATCTGACTTGACATAAACAGCTGCCAAACAAAGCGTTAAAGCAATTTCACCAGGTGCCGGTGTGTTAAGGTAGACGCGGAGACGATTGAGACCCACTGCCCGCGTATATTCACTAAATCCCTGACACTTCTGGGACTTTATCAATATTATTTCATCAGTACTCCCCAAATTTCCTAGCAGAATCAAGAACCATAGCCTTGAAAGAGACCTCAAGAAGTTACTTCATCGAGAAACCCTAGAGCAAGGTTATTGCTTAAAAGAAGCATGGCCTGGCTTTCAAGACTTATTTGTTGCATGAATGAAAAAAATTCTCTTCACCTCCCAACTCCAGAAGGCTGCTTAGCCCTGGGGGTAAGAGAGGGGCTGGAGAGGCTGGAGCAGACCCAAGGGTTTAAAGCCCTATCCACTTACTTATTATTTATACCCCGCCTGCTTCTAAAAAAGATTTGAGGCAGCTTACAACAAAAGATACCAGCAATAAAGAGCCTTATCCTCAGTCATCCCTTGCAGGGTTTTATCATCACTTTCATGATCATCAAAAATGAGTATTAAATGGCTATTTGCAGGGGATGCTATGCCAGGGGCTGAATAAATCAGGCAGAGCCAGGCTCTGACCTCCATAAATTTCCATCCATTCAGTTTGAGTTCATTCATTCTTTTGACAAATATTTATTCAACACGTTCTCCATGCAAGTGCTCTTAGGCAGTGTTGGGGTGGCAAAATGAATTACAGATGGGTATTGCCCTGCCCTCCAGAAGTTTACAGACTAGTGTAGGGGCCCTTGAGGAAGAGTGTGTGATAGTGATATATGTCTGGACAAGACACAAACCTAAACTCTTCCATGTCAGGCAGAGGGGAATCATGATGTGAGCAAGTTGCAGAGAAGTGCAGTAGAAGGTCAGAGCAGACTGCGTCTACTCCCTGCGTGTCCTAAAGAGACACCAGCTGAAGCAGATCCGGCTGCTGGCAAAGCTGTGAAGGAGAACTCTGCCTTCCCCGACGTCTCTTTGTCCTCCTGGCATTCTCTGCCTCCTCTTCCCCCTCTTTCCCTTCCCATCTGGACACCCTTAACCCTAATGCTGTCAGAGCTGCCTAGCTTCCCAGAGGACTGGCGTGTCACCTTAGTGACATGTTCTGGGATACAAATGCACATTTCTATAGGACTGTGCTCTCTGCTGGTGGATCACCAACAACAGGGATACGGAGCCCCAATATGCACCAAGGTAAAAGTAACTGGCCATTGGTTGTTGCTAAGCTGTGCCTAGGAGTCTCTGATTTTAAAAGAAGACCAGGCCTGGGCACAAGGGAAGTAATCTTGACAAAATGCATGGCTCCTGGAGGCCTGCTGATGACATGAGAGTTTTCTGGGTGTCCTGAAACCCAAGATCCAAATGCCTTCCAGCCCTGTGTACCTAGAAGGCAAGGAGTTCCCAGAGAAAAGATCCTTGAAGGGTCTTACCAGCAGAAGGTCTGCTAGCTCCTGAGCTAGACTGTAAGGTGGAGAAAGAATCTCTTTAGCTATAGTCCTTCATTCCTTGAAGCAGTTTTTATACTTTAGTTTTTGTGAGAATCTCCAGGGAAGCTTAAAGAAGTGCAGATTCCAAGGCTCCATCCTTACAAACTCCTTTTCTTCTGGGGGCCTGGAGTGGGTCCTGGAATTGGAATTTTTAATAAGCATCACAACAGCCTCTGAGGAATGGTCTCAGGGCCACCCTTGAGATATACTGCCAAAGGGACATACGTTCAGGAGAAGGTCTAGAAGAACAGGTGTTTGTCTTATTCATAGATGAACTCCTAGCACTTGAAGAGTCTATACCTCAGATTATACACGCCACAAATATGGATTGATTTAGTTAGTGAATGGGTACCTGTCCTGTCTCCTGGTACCCTGTGTGAGTAGAGGGCTTGGTAACATTTTTTAGTGAATGATAGCTTTGGAGAAGCTATAAACGTACAGCAGAGGCTGCATAAAGGACTCAGGATTATTTAGATGTGGAATGAGGAGTACAGAACTAGTTTACTGGTTGAAAGGAGTAATCACATATGGATCTTGCCCTACCCTCAAAGATTTGACAGGCTAAGGGGGCAGGGCAGGACTAGAAAGAAACGCTTTAAGCTTAGCCTGAGAATCACAGCTCCGCTCAGCATCTCACCATTCACCCTCCCCTCACCAGGTTTCTGGGTGAAAGAAAGTCCTGAATGAGGAGTGGTGACTGGCTGACAGAAGGCAGGACCAGGAATGAGGAGGAGAAAGCAGCGTGGGGAGCTCAAGGCTGCAGGGCACTGCACACTGGGGACACCTGCTCTGACCTACAAGGGACACTAAGCACAGTCTCAGCTGCCTCTTCTGCTCAGTGTGGAGTGAAACCCCAAATAGGCTGCTTTTGGCCAAGGCAATTACCCTGTGGCATTTAGCCTATTGTCAGGTTAAATTTATTCTTTTGTCTTCTGACTGACTTTGATAAAAAACAAGTGTCAATCTATCTAAGAAGAGAAATCCTGCAACTTCTTTCAGTGACTCATTGCTGGGCCTTATAATCCACTGTCAGGGAATTCTCATGCCTCAAGTCTGATGTCAGTTAACAGAACAGGGAGAGCAATACTCACATCCACTGACTGCATCATTAGACTTCATAAGAGCACTGCTCAGACTGGGCAGATCTGGGCTCTGGAAGTTGCTCCAAGCAGGACTGGCTGCCTTACAAATCTTGCTAACATCTATGATGGCTTAGTTGACGTTTTGTCTGGTCTATTTTCCTTTTACCAGTGGAAAGAAACAAGATACGGGCACAGCCTGGTTAAACTGGACTTCTTCCCAATACCATCATGTTTCAGGGAGCAATTAATGGATCCAGAATCTACTTTTGGACAATCTGAGGAAATTTTCCAATCGATATCTTCTTCCTCAGAGTTCAAATGAAGGAGTCATCTACGGATTGCTGCGTATGTATTCTATTTCCATGCAAAAAGATATGAGACTGAGGTTCTGGCTTGGGATATAGCCTTCTATAAGGAGTGTAAACTCGGGGACGCTGGGGTGGCTCAGTCGGTTAAGCACCTGCCTTCGGCTCAGGTCATGATCCCGGGGTCCTGAGATCAAGCCTCATGTCTCTCTCCCCACTCAGTAAATCCTGCTTCTCCTTCTCCCTCTGCTGCTCCCCCTGCTTGTGCTCTCTCTCTGTCAAATCAATAAATATATAAATAAAATCTTTAAAAAAAAAAAGAAGTGTAAACTCCCCAGATCTCCTATCCCTCTGTAAATGGAGTGGGTTCTACTATCAGTAGTGAAAAAAAATCCTCTAATGGCTTCTCAACACACTTAAAATTCCAATTACTTAACAATGAGTATATGATTTGGGGCCCAGCTACTGTTCCCACCTCTCTGTTTCATGCACTGGTCCTCTTTGTTCCTCTAGCACTCCAAGCTTATTCCTGGTTTGGGACCTCTGCACATATTTCCTCCCTCAAATTCCACCCTCCAGCCCGCCTCCACTGTTCCAGACGAAATAGTGTTACACCAGATTTTTGCATGGCTGGCTCCTTTTTGTCAAGTTCAAATGTGACCTTTTCAGAGAGGTCTCCATGACCATTCAATCTCATTCCCTGATTTAATTTTTTCAAAGCACTTACCATTACCTGGAATTACCTTGTTTATTTGGTAATTTGCTTGTTTGCAGATAGTTCTGCCATAACATGACATATGTGTTCCTAAAAATCACCACTACCTGTAATTGTGCACTAAGAACCATTGGGCTGATGGCAAAAATGGGGTTGTGGGCCCTATACTCAAAAACTTCATCAGTGACACATTTAAAAAAAAAAAGATGGAAACAATAAAAATGTAAAAGTGTTATTTACGCTGTGGGTTCACGATATTCATATATACCACAATACATATGTCACCTTATCTTGAAAAAGATTTGCCGGTGGAAGTAGGCATGGGGAGGGCTGCAGCTTGAGAGCTACTGCATGAAATCAGATGGACAGCTGAAACACCAGATGTGGCTCCTAACACACTCAGAGAAACGAGGTAGCTGAGATGTTTGAGGTGAGTGGGCACGCCCATTTTGCGTATTCCTATCCTACGTGACACAGTTAAACTTGGTGCTGTTTTCTGTGTCCTAATATTTCTCATAGATGAAATCATGCCCAAGCAAACATGAAATTCACATTGTGCTTAAGCCATTCCCTAATATATCGGTTGCACTGGAATCAATTCACATTTTTAAAACAAGCATTATAGGAGATCTGATGGCATTTGCGTGCTCTGGTCACTAGAAGTTAAGCTCCACATGATCAGGGAACTTTCCTGTTTTATTCATTACTATATTCCCATCTAAACAACCTGGCATATAATAGGTTTTCAGCTGGTATTTGCTGAATGAATGAATGAATGAATGAATGAATGAATGAATGAATGGATCTTCCTTTGACTTTCTTCTCCCCCCACCTACCAGTCTGCCCTTTCAAGGGTCACAGTGATCTTCATCAGTGTGGGGATTGCTTATGGTAAGGGGGTAATAATAAGATGGCAAGAATTTCAAAATTGCTATGTTGGGGCATATGTTCTCTGAAGACAAACACACACCAAAAAAACCCAAAAACGAAACCCAAACAACTACAAATTATTATGATGTCCACCTAGGTCCTTCCGCTTTTGTAGTCATGGAAGATCTCCAAGTCCTTGTATGCATTGCAAATACCTAATTCTAATTAGAGATTGTCCTGATGAATGTGTGTAGAACTACAGCTGAAGGAAGGTAGAAACAGCGCACAGAGCCCGACGTTATATGGAAAGCCTCCTGGAACTCATTCCATCAGGATTAAAGGAAGCTTCAAGTCTAACTGTCAGCCGGTAAATTTTCTGGGAAATTCTAGCCTCTGTCTCTCTTCTCCCTCTATGACTGAGACCTAAAATCTAATCACTCTTCTACTAAGTCAGAGAACAGGATTAGAAGTGGCTTTGAAAGGTCATCCCAGACAGGTGGGTTATGTCGTATTCCTAAAGGGTTTGAAAATTGTTTGAATTTCAGGGAAACTGTCTAGCACTACTAAGTAAAAGGTCAAATCAGAAAGTCCCCAAAGAGCTAAGGAATGCTCCTTCTTCTAAATTTTCTCTGATTTAAATTCTGAACCTAAGAAAATGTGCCTGAAAATGCAAATGTTGTGATTGAGTTGCTCTAGTTTATCAGGCAAAATAGGGAATATTTTGTTATGATTCTTTACTTCCTCAGTAACTGCTCAATCTTATGGAGAGTTGAGTGGAGTGGCAAAGTAATTACATGGTGAGTACCATATATTTACGATTATTTATGTTTTCTAGATTGGAGTACAGGGTAATTATTTTTGGTCTTATTAAGTGCAAATTACCAAGTAGTCTTCAGGAACATGTAATTACTATGTACTGTAGTCACATGCCACTTATCAAGCAAAATGAATGCAGTCAAAATTTTATTTAATACAAGCAAAATGATGCATGTGGTTTTATGAAGCAAAGTACAGGGACCTGCCTTCCTGTCTTGGGAGAGCAAATAGAAGCAGTTCTTCTTAACTTAGGGCTCTTCCTCAGTGAACTAGATCAACATTTCTCAAAGGTTGGTGCTCATTAAGAATACAGATTTCTGAAGACCCAACCCAGACATAAACAGTTCTAGAAGGTAAGGTCGTAGAGTCTGTGTCTTTAGCAAGCCCTCAAGGTGGTTTATGTGCTCACTGCTATGAAAGAGCATCCGTCTGAGATTCACAAAATACTCTGACCAGCAGGATTACCTCCACACACAATAGATGGGAAAAAATGGGGTCCTAGATGGTGTGAATTTTTCTGTTTTTCACTATTTGACTAGTTTGTGTTCTTTTTAGATTGCACTTTGACATGAATCTTTAATCCCACTTGCAAGGATACAGAAGTGTTATTATACATTGAGTATTCCCTGTGAGTTGTTTTCTATTATACGTAAGCCATCTAAAGTCAATTTAGTTTAGATCTTTTAGATTTTAGTGAACACGCAAAGACACGCATATGGACGCAAACATACACAAAATCTGAAGGACAGCAGTATGAGCCTAAATAGCAATTTGCCTCATGGTCATACCAAGGGCAAACTTTACTCAGCAGGTATTTCCTGAGCACTTACTCTACCTGATGTCATTTTACTTTCTATACCCCATTTATTCTCTACCCGTTTATTTAATTCTTATTTCCTTAATTGATCATAGGAGTGGTTAAGGGCACAGGATCTGGAGTCAGGGAACCCCATTCCCACCATTTACTGGTTAGAAAGTATTGGGTGGTGTCAAAAAATGGTCTGAATGTTTGTGTGCCCCCCAAATTCTTATGTCGAAATCCTACTCCTAAAAGTGATAGTATTAGTAGGTGGGACCTTTGGGAAGTGATTAGGTCATGAGGGTGGAGCCTTCATGAATGGGTTTAGTGCCTTTATTAAAGAGACCCACGGAGCTCCTTCCGCCCTGTGCCCATACAACTAGAAGTCTGTGACTAGGCAGAGAGCCCTCACCTGACCATGTCAGCATGTTGATGTCAGACATCCAGCCTCTAGAACTGTGCAAAATACATTTATATTGTTTATAAAAGACACCCAGTCTGTGGTATTTTCTTTTAGCAGCCCGAACGGACAAAGACAATAGGCAAGTTACCTCTGTGGCTCACCTTCTTCATTGGAGATGAGGGAAAATAAAAATGCTTGTCTTAGAGGGTTACTTTGAGGGAAAATAGTATAATGCTTGCAGAGGGCTTAACACACTGCTACCATCTATAAAAGTCTCAAAGAATGTCGCTCTTCTTGACACGTTAAACATGAAAATACTGCATTCATATATTTGGCACTTGCATTTGCTTTATTAGGCCTAATCTGAAAAGAAAAGTCATTAAGACAATTTTTACACATATCTTTCCTCTCACATTTAAAAAAGTCCAACCACACTGACAGGCAAGAGTGTAACATGCTTTGTCCTTGCAAGGCAGGGAAAAGGTTAAATTTTTGACTTCAAAAGAAGCCAGCTGGAGAAGCAGACTGTCTGCTAATGGTAAGGGAGGGGAAACAAGAACTAATTTTAGCCATCATTCCTCAATCACTGTCCAGTTCCTCTTACACTCCTCCCTGCCTGCCCCCATCCTTTCGGGACTGTGAGGCATAACACTGTTTTCTCCAGGGCACCTTCAGTCCCAGGAGGGGGGATATAATTCTATGGTGTCTTTCAGTGAATTGGAAATGCTTATGTCCCAGATTAAAAAATACCCTAAACATTAAAAATACCAGCTTTCTACTCCTTGTAAATTATGTCTGTCTTTTTCTCAGAAATGCTCATGCAACCATGTGCCTTTCCTGCCATCTTTTGCTGAAAGTTACTTGTTAAAAAATGTGAAGCATTGCCGTAGAAAAATCTGAGAAAGTCCAGACACACTTTAACTCACTCTTATAGTAAACAAGAATGAAGAAAGCAAAGATTAATGATGATTGTTAGGGTGAGCACATATGCTTGTATAACTTTGTTCAACCTTGCTGCTGAAGTGAAAACATCAAGGGAAAAGGAGAGAAAATTATGCAAGTAAATACTATATTTCACGGACCTTTCTGCTATAAAGATTGTGAAATATATATATGTGTGTGTATACATACATATATATATATATATATATGTGAAATGCAAACATTTTTCACTTACTAATGTTTATAATTAAGGCACAAGTTCTTACTAAACAAAAATCCTAGCTTGGGGAATAGAAGCATAAACAGAAACACAATTAATGCTTTTGCTGAGAGCAGGTTTCTTCTGTGGGTAAGAGCAAGCATTCCACATGTGCATAAATACTGAGATGTATTTCTGTAAGTACACAAACATACATGCACTTAAAATATGGTCACAGGCAATGAGAGCTCAGAAACAAAAGGGGGCATCTAACTGCTCATATCTGAGACTCACACAGGGCATGTTTTGTTCTGGATTGATAAACAGTGCAGAAAAGGCTTTGAATGACACAATCTGGACACAGAAAGAATGAAAAAGGGTTAGTCCTTTTCACCAAGTCACAGAAAACCCTGCCTGAAAATATTCTGCTAGTGCTAGCCCAGGCAGAAGGAGTTAATGTTTGAATAAAAGAAGCCTTAGAATCACAAAGAAAGGTAACCATAAGAGATGTTGAACTCTAGGAAATAAACTGAGGGTCGCTGGAGGGCAGGTGGGTGGGGGAAGGGGTCACTGGGTGATGGGCATTAAGGAGGGCACTTGATGTAATGAGCAGTCAGTGTTATATGCAACTGATGAATCACTAAATTCTACCCCTAATACAGTATATGTTAACTGTAGTGAATTTAAATAAAGAATTAACCAAAAAAAAAAAAAAGGCTCAGAATCACAAAGAGTCTTCTAATTGGATCCTAGGTTTGCCTGTAGAACCAATACCCCAGTGACCTTTGGCCCAGGGGCAGAATAACTCACTGCTGTCAAGTTGCCTCTGAGCCTAGTAATGGGCCAGGCTCAGACCAGGGGAGTCCTTACCTGAGGCTATACGAGGATGTCAGCATATCCAAGTTCTGAGACAAACTGATCAAAGAAGGGGAGCTGATCAGACCCCTTGCCCTACCTCCTGTTGCCCTCATCAACACCTTCATTTTGATCTACACCTAAGGGCTTGCCTTGACACCTGGTCCTGCATTAACCTCTATCTGCAGGTATTTGTCCTTTGGCCTCCTTTACCTGTGATGAGATGTGCTGAGTTCAGCAGCATTTGGACCAGATAGTCCTAACAAATCATTTTAGTTTTTCTTTATCTCAGTTCTCTCTCTCCATTACTCTTCATTCTAAAGTGTAAATTCCAAACTAGATGCTAAACATTACACAAGGTGGGTTTCTGCTAAAATTAAAATAAGCACAGATAATAAATTGATTGCCGAAAGACTTTTTAAAAATAAAGCATGGTCAATTGGTAATGCTTTTAGAAATGTATAGTTTAAAGGAACAGTGTGAATCATTTTTGTCACATAAAACTTTTGTGATGAAAATATTTCGTTTGGACAAATTCAGAATTTTTTCTGTCATGGCTCCTTATCAAGCAAGACTGGAAAAACTGGAAGACAGAAAAGATGGTATGTATTTATTTAAATAATACAGAGGACCTACAACACGGTCCTTTCTATTAATTTTTAAGCCCATGTGTTCCTCATTCAGCTTATATACTTACAAAGGTGAGGCTCCACAATGTTTACTGATTTCCTTACGAGATCTCCTGGATGCTACCTCAGAGCCCTTACTGCTAAAGCAGTCACATCTTGTCCCAGCCAGCCTCCAGCCACCTGCACCTCCCCGTGCCTTCTAGCCCCGATCCCTTGAGCCCACCCCACATCTGGGCTTTGCTGACACTTCAGCTAAGATAGTCTTGACTCTCTTAATGATGTTATTTCCACCCCTTCCCTGCCCAGCAGCTTTACAATATTCTCTATTTAAGAAAAACTACGTGTTGGGAGAAAGCTATGCATACTCCGATCCTCTTTCAGAACCCTCAAAAGAATCAAGAGACAGAGTGGAATACATTACTACATAATTGATATGCTTAATTTGTTTCAATGAATGAAATGACAATTGTGTCCACAGTGCCCTTGTTTCCATCAGCTCAGTGACCTAATCAGCAGATCTAGTTTCACTTCATAGGTATAGCTTAGCAAACTCCATTTGAAAGTCCTCTCATTCAATAAACATTCTGGCATCGTATTTTTAATGTTAAGTTTGCTTGTCAAGAAGCTAAAGTTTTTTTGGGGGGGATTTGGATTTTACAGTTTGAACTGAGATTAGCCAAAATGAAAACTGATCAATCATTTCCAGGGTAGATCAACGCATTCAGATCCGAATAATACCAAACAAAAACTACTCTTTGAATACTGACCATTCCTACTCTTGTGGAAAGAGCCCCAAAGATGAGATCAGTCTCTATCCCGAAGAACTAAGGTCTTACTCAATTGTTTCATTGTACCTCAGCCTGCAAGATCCATCAGGTTCTTGCTTAATGATTAAGGTAATTAGCAAGCACAGAGCTCTAATGCGTGCTAGGCACCACACTCCAGGCTTCACGTGCATCAGCTCACCAATTCACAGAAGCCTAGCTGAACAGATACTACTATTCATATTAAAAATAAGGAATCCAGGGCTCCAAATACGTTAACACTTCCTGAAAAGGCAACAGTCCATATTCTGTGTTTATGCTCTTCTTGTATTGGAAGAAACAGCTATGCACGCCTGTGTGCTTGTATGTCTACGTATGTGATGCTCAATGTGTCACAAGAGAACTGCCTGTTTCTGATCTCAGCTGGCTGGAAAAGCAGGAGAGAGGATGGTAGGTATCCTCCGGATAAAGTGGCAGAGATGGACTCATAAAGGAAGGGCTAAAGTAATGTCTATCATAGCCTCTGTGATCAATATTAAACTGCATCTAAAATCAAATCTTTTGTTTCAAAATGCTAACAACCTAAGTAAAATATTTATAGATGTACAAAGTATTTTCTGCATGCTTTTTTGTATGCTTTGTCACAACATTAAGTTTAAAAAGTGGCAAAAATTACAGTACACAAATCACTTATTTCTAAAAATAATCAAGGCTTAAAATGTTCTTCAGAAATTAAAAATGACCTATAAAACTTATTTGATATACATTTGGTCTGAGGAAGCTAGTCACTATCACAGACACGTTTTAAGAACATTTTGGATCTAGTTGTTCCCTGGAGATGACAACTAATCTTGAGATTATTGTACTAACCCCATGGCCTTTACTTTCAGAAACATATATTGTCACGTGATTAAGGAGGTGTTTTTTAAGCTAAAATTTTCAACTTCATCTACAGTCAAAAGTGATGCTGTTCTAAATCGATGACAATGTGTAATTTGGCTTCTGTTTCTATAATACTTTGAACTAAATATTGAATGGGAAACTCAGCTCCAAGCGGAAAATAATAGGTTCTGTTTTTCAAGGACTTTTTGTTGGAAGAATAAATCATGTTTTTGTTAGCTCCTAGTAAGGATGAACTAAAGAATGTACATGTGTATACACACACACACACACACACACACACTTGTATAATCTCAGATGCCCAATTTTCAGACCCCATATTTTCATAATTTAACTGACATTTGGGCAATTTCCTATTCCTTACCAAAAATGATCTTACAAAACTTTAATATTTGTGGTTCCTGTGAACATTATCCATTGAGGTCAATGGAACTCTAAATATGCCTAAACCACAGCTGTTAAGTGAAACTATTTAACAGTATTTTCTGCAATGTTTTTTCAGGAAACCATCCCAGCCACAAAATAGATATCCTCAGCATTAGATATTTAGCTTTCTTAAACCCAGATTAAAGATCAGTGATGGTTCTGGGATGCTTTTAAACCACTCTGTAATTGTAAAAGGTTAATCAAATTCATTAATCAAAATTCAAAGACCTACACTTTGACTTAATGTACTGCTTCTGAACTTGTGAATTCTCTAATCAGACAGCAGAGCATTTGTAATTGGCATTCTCAAGGTCAGTGGACGTGGCCACCACTTGTATAAATTCCAGGGACATTAACCTCTGAAAATATCCTTTATTTTATTTTCAAATGCTTTTGTCCAAATTGGGCTCCAGGATTTTTTTTTCTCTTCCTGTTACAGAATGAGTATAGCTACGCTTTTCATTTTGGTCCCAAATATATTTACATAAGCGGGCTAAAGAGTGACTGTCCAGGAGAAATAAACTTATGACCCTGTCAATTAAAAAGAAAAGTCATGGTGAATGTACAAGATAAAGATATGAGGCGTAGCTTGGAGTCAGGCAAGAGGGGAGCAGGCATGGGAAGGAATTCAGATGAACTTTGTTGTTTTGTACCATTTTGAATTGTACATGGTCCAAAATTTATGTCAGCTTTTGGATCTGTTCATAGAGCCGAAAACTCCCCGGCCCTAGATGTCTCTTTGGCAGAGCAGAGAAGCGCCTGCACCTCAGCCACTGCTTTCAGAGTAGCTTTTCACATATTGAGCCTTTCCCAAAGCATGAGGACACTACATCACTGTGGCTACCCTGGCCTCTTCCACCAACTGAAGCATTAGGTTGGACCTTGCTGGGTCTTTTGGCCACAGCGTAATCATTTGGGACAGGGTGGTCTGGGAAGAGCTGAAAAGCACCCCAATTTGTCCTGCATGAAGGCAGAGTCTCTGGGACTCAGAACTGAACTGAGTGTGCCTTTGGTGGTGGGGGCAGGATGTCATTTACCAGATGAGGCCAGGGCTGCAGCCACAAGGTTGTGAGGCACTGGGGCTAATCAGCAGAGATGGAAAAAAGAGGATGTGATTAAATGAGAGATCTGATCCTTTATGATGCATAGAGTCTTAGGGAAATCTCAGAAGTCAAGTGGTGACTTATTTTTCTTTCAGCCTTAAGATATATTAAAAAATAGAGAAAAGCCAAAATGAGATTTTGCCAATCAATGAATATGTAAATATTTACATTTAAACAAAACAATAACAGCAAAATACTAAACAACAACAAAAAAATCCATGTAATTGTCCTGTTCACAAGGCAATTATAGGATTTCCAACAATCTATCATTGTAAGAATTCACTGTAAGCAGTGTAATTGGTAATGGGTGAATTTGAAGTCTGGACTCCTTATTTTAACCCACTCAGTACACCTCCCACCCCCTGCCCTGACTGTATGTATTATCTCAATTGAAAATGACATCCAAAGCCCGAGGGGGGAGGTGCTAAGGGCCCCATGGGCCACCTGCATGGGGGCAGGGCATGCAGCCTGGAGCCAGCCATAGGCTTTATGAGTCCACAGTCTCTACATTCCTCAGTCAAGAGACACAGTAAGTGACCTCTGGGGCAATGGAGGGGAGATAGGGTGGGCAGCAAAGAGCTCTGAAATTTTTTGATGTTAAAAAAAGAGGTCTTCTACTAAAAAGAAAATAAAGAAAAAGAAAAAAAGCACAGGGAAATATTGCTCTGGGTCAGCGATTTTCAAATCTTGTAAAAACATCCACCACAAGGTAATTTATTAAAGTATTGACTCATTAATTTATTAAAGTATTAAGTATTAATTTATTAAAATATTAATTAAGTAATGTGTGTATATATTTCCCTCATTGTATATCTCTCCTCTATTCCAAGAAGGTGGCCAGCTTCTGTGTTTAAAAGTGGAGGTAATTGATCCTGCTATAAGGCAAATGTGTTTGGGAGGGTCCTCCAGCATCAGGGACTCTGCTTGGAACCTACAAGGTGTCTTGGAATGGTGTCTGGTCCTCTGAGGGAATTACTGTATGGTTCTCTCAAGTAGCTAGACTCAAACACATGGTCTCCAGTCACTGTAGGTGTCCTGTGCTCCAGGTCATTCAGGACCCACTGAGCCACTTTAGGGCCCATGTCAGCTTGCATGAAAAGCATATCAGAAATGGCCATGTGCAATGTAGGCCAGAGGGTTCTCTTGAAATGCTCTGCTTTGCATAAGACCTGTAGAACCTTACATGATCCTGGTGGATAAAGGGCAAGGTCTAAAGGGAGAGCCACTAACAGATACTGAATTTCTCATCAGCCAGGTGGAATGGAGTTGCAGGATCAGAATCAGATTTAATTTAATTTTAAAAAATAACGTACATTGCTTACACTGCCACATGATGGTTGAAAATGTATAGTTATTGCAAGTCAAAAAATGGGCAGAAGATATGAACAGACACTTCTCAAAAGAAGACATACAAATGGCTAACAGACACATGAAAAAATGTTCAGCATCATTGGCCATCAGAGAATTCAAATCAAAACCACACTGAGATACCACCTTATACCAGTTAGAATGGCAAAAATTGACAAGGCAAGAAACAACAAATGTTGGAGACATTGTGGAGAAAGGGGATCCCTCTTACACTGTTGGTGGGAATGCCAGTTGGTACAGCCACTTTGGAAAACAGTGTGGAGGTTGCTCACAAAGTTAAAAACAGAGTTACCCTATGACCCAGCAATTGCACTACTGGGTATTTACCCCAAAGATACAGACGTAGTGAAAAGAAGGGCCATATGCACCCCAATGTTCATAGCAGCAATGTCCACAACAGCTAAACTGTGGAAGGAGCCAAGATGCCTTTCAACAGACAAATGGATAAAGAAGATGTGGTCCATATACACAACGGAATATTATTCGGCATCAGAAAGGGTGAATACCACCATTTGCATTAACATGGACGGAACTGGAGGAGATTATGCTAAGTGAAGTAAGTCAAGCAGAGAAAGACAATTATAATATGGTTTCACTTATATGCGGAACATAGGAATAGCATGGAGGACATTAGGACAAGAAAGGGAAAAAAGAATGGGGGGAATCAGAGGGGGAGATAAACCATGAGAGACTATGGACTCTGGGAAACAAACTGAGGGTTTCAGAGGGGAGGTGGGGTGGGGGGATGGGCTAGCTCGGTGAAGGGTATTAAGGAGGGCACGTGTTGCATGAAGCACTGGGTGTTATATGTAAACAATGAATCATGGAACACTACATCAAAAACTAAGGATGTGCTGTATGGTGACTAACGTATCATAATAAAATTTAAAAAAAATAAAGAAAATGTATAGTTATTTCAAAGCTATATAGTTTTTCTTTAAAGGTAACCTTACTTGGAAGCCCAAGGTCAAAAGAGGTAAAAATTAAAGCTTTTCAAATTAAAACAGATCATGAGAAGGCCTGAAATCCTGTGTTCCTGTTTCCCCAAAGAGTGCCTAAGAGGCTTCATAGACACCTTGGAATTCTATGAAGTTCTCTGGAGTTCCGTGGAGCACAGTTTGAACGTGGATGTCGCACTCAGTAAGCACCAGTGAAGAACATGATGGTGACAATGACAGCATTACTAATGAGGAGAATGGATTGCTCTGTGGTTGAAAAGGCACTTTTATGTATGTGACATCACTTAATCTCTGCAAAACTTGACATAGATGAAGCGCGTATCCTAATTCTTAAGAAGCAGCAACCTGCTCTGGGCACAGCACCAGTTAGTCCGGTGCCTATTTTTTGTTGGTATCTTTTAATTTGAGAAAGCACATCAAAATACAGAAAGAGTACTGAGGACACCTAACAAACACCAATGTTCTTATAACCTGAAATGAGTAAGTATTAACTTTTGTTATAGGTACCTGAGATGTCATTGTTAAAGAGATATAAAGTTACAGATAAAGAGTTCCCCTCTGTTTCCCTCCCCGGGCCTCACACATTTTATCCTCAAAAGAACTGGTATAATTCAGGTAATATAGGCCGGATTCTTGCTTTATTTATTGATACAGAGATTTATTTTGTAAATTTTAATTTATAAAGGTCATACTCTATGGCAAACTTGCACTGTCATTCAACATTAAATCATTTTACTGCTATTTAATAGTACCACATAATTTGATTCCACTATAATTTATTTATGCTTTCTCCTAATGATAGGCATTTGAGTGGTTTCCGACTATATACACTGGGAAAAACATTGCTACAGAAATGAAAACAGCCATAACTGAAATAGTTTCTCTAGAGGAGACAATGTTAGTTTACAGGGTATGAGCATAATAAGTTTTATGAGATATTGCCACTTTTTTCTCCAAGTTATGTTCTATCAGCATTATATGAAAATTTGGATATACCTATGTTCTCATCAAAATTGGAATTGGCCTGTTTTTTAAATTTTAAAAAAATCAAACAGAGGTTAAATAATATCACATTATTGTTTTAATTAGCATTTCTTTCTATTAGTGAAGTTGAACATTTTTTTTTATGATTATTGGCCATGTGGGTTTCCACTTCTGCACATCACCTGCTTAAAATTTTTGTAGATTTCTTGGTTGTCTTCTTCTTAGTGATTTCTTCCATGCCACTCCACAGCCACTATAAATATTGGTGACAGAATAATTCCAAACAGCAAATTATAGCTTCCAACAATGATCTCATCCTAGAGAGTAAAGGGAAGCTGGTATTTTCACACCTTGACCATAAAAGCAAAAATTGGCAGGGGGGGGGTGGCTATTCCATTTCCTTTCCCTGATACATCACCTTGTTTTCTTCTCAAACAAAAACATCTTCCATTCTCTTGCAGAGCTTAGATTTTTGTCAGGGCTAGACCACTCACCTTAACAAACATTACCATGTAGTGGGCATTGTATGAAGTACTTTCCATGCATTCCTCATAATGACCCGGGGGGAGGTATTTATTACCACAACTTCTAGATGTGGAAATTCAGGTTCAGGGAGGTTAAATGACTTGCTCACAGTCACACAGTTGTAGGTGATTTGATCTCTCTCTTAGTATGGCCTGAGTTGGGCCCTTCATGATGTTAGCAGAGCAGGTGGAGGCCCAAACACTGACAGTTAAAGACTTTGGAAATGTCCTCTGTCTCTCGTGAACCCAGAAACTCACAGATTTTAGAGTTGGAAGTGACCTCAAAAGATTACTCCATCCAGCCATCTGCCTTTGTCAGGTGTCAGACATTATCTCAATTTTGATGATGAGGTAACTGGGACTCTGAGAGATTACATGACCAACCCAAGGTCATATGCTGAGGAAGTGACTATAGAGGCTTGAGCCCTAGTTTAATAAGCTATGGCTTTTATTACACATTAGAGTATTTCATTGGGGTTTTGAGATATTTAAAAAAATTTTACACTTTATAACTCAGTTGAGAACTAAGAAAAAAATGGGTAGTGACAGGGTTGATAGTCAAGAGAGAAACACTGAAAGTGAAGGGAGAGAAGTTCTCAAAGGGAAGTGGTGGGATAAAGAAGATAAATTTTGCTCACTTCCTGCTTTGCCCTGGATAAAATCTATTTTGAATTTCCATTGGTACTCTTCTGGAATTTTACAATGATGGAGGTAGGGAAAAAGGAAAAGAAGAGAGCAATACATAATACACTACACATTTGTTGTCTAATTAAATTTTCCCCCCACCAAAATCTATGAAGTAGGAAGAGGTCCCCCACCCTTTATCTAAAACCCTTAGAGTTAGATGGCTCCCAGATTCTGAATTGTTCAGATTTTAGAAAGGCAATACATGTATCACAAATTACAAAACATTTCCAATAGCATTTGGATAACATCCTGTAATCAAATACATTTGTATTTATTCAGCCAAAATATGAATATTCTCAGTAAGTGGGATTAAACAAAGGCTATAAATAGCCTCATATCAGTTCAAGTAAGGTTTTGCAGCCAACCAAGTTCAGATCAGGTCAGATTTTGACATCAAATGGGTTATTTAAAAAAGCTCTGTTTTGAGAGATTTCTGGAATTTGAAAGTGCAGATAAGGGATTGGGGATCTACATTAATACCCTGTACTATTATCATATCATAAATGAAGAAATAGAGGCTTAGAGTTTGAGTAATTGCCTAAGTTCCCACAGTTCCATGCCAGAAGCGGGATTAGAAACCAAAGCCCTCAATACCACACTCTCTTCTCATTCCTGCCTCCAAGGAGGGCATTTCTTCTCTCAAAGAGATGAAAGGCAATCTCATATGGACATGGGCAGGCTGATACTTGTGCTTTGTATTTTTAATATAGTCCAGGAGAGCTTGCACAGCATTATGAACATGGTACACAAACTAAAGGCTTATGAACAAATGAACACCAAGGCTCACAAATGAGTACAAAGGAGATGGTTTGAAGATGTGTAGAGGTAGGGTCTGGCTTCTCTGAGTTCATAATCGAGATGGTGTTCAGAACCTCTCAAAGGGGTTACAACAAAGGAGATGTTCATCAAGGATTTATATTCACAAAAAGGAGAGGCTTCTACCTGTCAACTCTTGTTTTTGTCAGGGAGGGTGAAGGAAGAGGGAAGTTCCTTACCAACTGCCACAGGACATTGGCCAAAGAGATCATTGGGAAGGGTGCACACTGTGGGGATCTTTATGATGGTAAGTAACCTATGCAAATATGACACTTTTATTAATTCCATAAATGTTGGTTAAGCATTTTATGTACCATTATGGTGCTAGAACCTACTGGGAATATCAAAATAAGTAAAACTTATTTAATGCTCTTATAGTGTCCTCAAGAGGAAGAGACAGAAAAAGAGATAAGGCACACAAAGACTTAATTTTAATACAAAGCAAAGAATGAATAAGGTCAGAAGAAAACAATAAATTAAGTGCTGTAAGAGCCAAAAATATAGTCATCTGACCAGAAAATTCAAGAAGGGATTTGGAGGTGATTAGGGAAGAAGCGATAACGCTGGAGATGAATGGAGGTAGGGAGGGATGTGTTTCAGATGGGAGGGACATAATAAATCAAGGCTACTTGGCATTTTGTTTTCTTGGATTCCTGATTAGAAAAGTAGCTATATGCCTATATGTATATCTTTATGCCTTTATTTGTAATCTATATTTATGTAATCTTCATTTTTAATCTCTCTTATATAATCTCCATTATGTAACCATTATTTACTTCCTTAATTCTTTCATGTTTTCTTCAATTTCTAATGGTCTTCAAGACTTTGTAAATGATTCAATGATTTCTAGTAAATTTATAAAATGGTACAACCATCATCACAATTCAGTTTTAGAACATTTTTATCATCTAGTGATATTTAAAAAAAAATTATTTATTTATTTGACAGAGAGGGAGATAGCCAGCAAGAAAGGGAATGCAAGTGGTGGGGGGGGTGGGAGAGGAAGAAGCAGGCTCCCACCAGAGAAGCCCAATGCAGGGTTAGATCCCAGGACTGCGGGATCACACTCTGAGCCAAAGGCAGACACTTAACGACTGAGCCACCCAGGTGCCCCCATCTAGTGATATTTCTTTCAGCCCATTTATAGTCAGTTCCTGTTCCTACACCTAGCTGAAGCAATCACTGATCTGCTATCTATAAATTTCCTTTTTGAAAAGATGAAATAAATGAGATCATACATTGTTTAGTCTTTTGCAACTGGCAGCTGTCACTTAAAGTTTTTGAGGTTCTCTCATGTTATAACAAATATCAGCAGTTCATTCTTTTGCTGTTGACCCATATTTTACTACATGGATATACCACATTGAGCTTCTATATTCACCAGCTGATGGACATTTGTATAGTTTCCTAATAGTTGGCTATTAGGTGTAATACTGTGAAATTCTCAAGTTCCTATTTGGGCATATGTTTTAATTTCTCTTAGATTACTAAATCTACTAAGATCTTGGTTTTTGGAAACTATATTTAAGTTTCTAAGAAACTGCCAAATTGTTTCTAAAGTGGCTGTATCGTTTTACATTTTTACCAGCAAGGCACCAGGATTTCTGTTTCTCCACTCCACATCCTTTCCAACACTTGGCATTGTCTATCCTCTTTATTATAGTCATTCTAGTGTGTATCTCATTGTGATTTAAATTTGCATTTTCTGAATGATTAATTATATTGAGCACCCTCTCATGTGCTTATTGGCCATATGTCTTTTTTGATATGCCTATACAACTCTTATCAAATGTATAATTTGCAAATATTTTTTCCCAGTTCTTGGCTTAGCTTTTTATTTTCTTAAAGGTGTCTTTTGAAACACAAAAGTTATTAATTTTAATGAATACAATTTATCCTTTTTTATGGATCTTGGTTTTAGTGTTGAATCTAAGAACACATTGATTAATCTAAGGTCATGTAGAATTTCTGTTTTCTTCTAGAAGTTTTATAGTTTGACTTCTTCCATTTAGGTCTATGACATAGTTTGAGTTAGATTTTCTAATGGTGTGATCTAAGAATCTAAGTTTATTTAGTTTATTTGCAAATGGATAGCAAATTGTTCAAGTACTAATTGTTGAAAGGCTATGGCTTTTCTTTTGAATCATGTTTGTACTCTAAAAATCAGTTGTTCGTGTGTGTGTGGGTATATTTCTGGACTTTCTACTTTGTACCATTGATTGAGTTGTCTACTTTTATTCCAATATTATACTATATTGATAATTGTAGCTTTATTATATACCTTCAAATAAGGTAGTATCAGTCCTCTGACTTTGTTCCTTTTTTTTTGAAATATTATGTTGGCCATTCTTTTTTAATTTTAGAATTTAGATCCTTGAATTTTAGAACCAGTTTATCAATTTCTATTAAAAAAGACTTCTAGACTTATTATAAAAGAAATAAAAGAGGCCTGTTGGCATTGTGAAAGGGATTGCATTGAATCTATATATCAATTTGGGAAGAATTGGTATCATAAAAACATTCGGTTTTCAAATCCATAGAAATAAAAGATTTCTCCATCTGTTTATATCTTCTGTAAATTTCTGAGCAAATTCACGTAGTTTTTACTGTATAAACCTTGTACTTCTTTTGTTAAATTTACTCAACTGATTTTATTATTTTTAGGCTTTTGCAAATGAATTTTTTTTATTAATTTCATTTATGGTTTTATCTTTGCTGGTATAAAATTGATATTTATATATTGGTTTTGTATCCTCTGATCTTGTCAAGCTCATTTACTTGTTCTAGAATGTTTTATTCTTGGTTAGATAGAGCATCTAATACAATGTTGAATGGAAGTAACATGAATGGATATCTTTGACTTGGTCCAAATTTTAGGGGGAAAGCATTTTGTCTTCCAGCATGAAGGACAGGGTTAGCCATAGGTTTTCACAAATGTCATTTATCACATTGAGGACATTTTCTTCTATTCCCAGTTTGTTTAGAGTTTTTATTATCAATGAGCACTGGATTTTGTCAATGGCTTTTCTATGTCTTGTGAAATCATCATGTAATTTTTATCCTTTAGTCTACTAATATGAGGTAATATGTTAATTTATTTTTGAATGTTAACTAAACATACCTTTCCGGGATAAATCTAACTTAGTCATGATTTTAAACTTTTTAAAATGTATTTTGCAGAATTCAATTACTTTTGTTAAGGGATTTTGCATCTGTGTATGCTCCTCTTTGTGTCTAATAATGTTTCTTGCCTTAAAACTATTTTATCTCCTAATATAGCCACTCCAGCTCTGTTACTTTTACTGTTTGCACTGTGTATCCTTTTCCATCCTTTACTTTCAACTATTTGTCTTCAAATCTAACATATGCCTCTTGTATATAGCATATACTTCCTTTTTTTTTTAAATCAAGTTTGATTATCTTTGCCTTTTGAGTGAGGTGTTTAGTCTATTCATAATTGCTATAATTATTAATATGATTGTATTTACACTTGTCATTTTGCTATTTGTTTTCTATTTGTCTCATGTCCTTTTGTTCTTCTATTTGTCCCTAGCTTCTTTTATGTTAACTAAATATATTTTTGGTGTACTATTTTAATTACCTTGTTTCTATATATGTATATTTAATTACCTTGTTTCTATATATGTATATATACATATATATACACACATATATAACAAATATATATATATTATATACTAATGGTTGCTCTAGGGGTTATAATATAATACGCATCTTAACTCATCACAATATACTCTAGAATAATACTAACTTAGTTCTGGTAAACTATAGAAACTTCATCCCAATATAAATCCTCCCCCTCTTTTGTGCTATTTTGTCATATATATTGCATCTATATATGTTATAGACCCAACAACACAGTGTTTTAATCATCACTTTTACAATCTTACCTATTTTAAAGAAATTAGGGAAAAATGAAAAAAATACATTTATAGAATCTTTCATATTTGCCCACATTTAAGTTTTTCTGTACTTGTCAGTCCTTCAGATTTTTGTTATTCTCTGCTATCATTTCCTTTTGGCCTATATGCCTTCCCTTTGTATTTATTGTAAGGCACGTTTTTAAGCAACAAATTCTTTTAGTCTTTGTTTATCTAGCAATGTCTTTATTTCACCTTCATTTTTGAAGAATGGTTTTCCTGGAGACAGAATATACGGTTGACAAGATTTTTTTTTTTTCTTTCAGTTTTAGGTGTCATTCCACTGACTTCTGGACTCAATTGTTTCTGATGATAAATCAGCTGTTAATCATTCCCCTGTATGTGGTGAGTCATTTCACTCCAGCTGCTTTCAAATTTTTCTCTTTTCCTTCAACTCTATAAAACAGTCTACAATGTGTCTAGATGCAGATCACTTGGATTTTGCTAAATGAGATTCATTGACCTTTTTAAACCTGCAGATAAATATTTTTATTAAATTTGGGAGATTGTCAATCATTTCTTCAAATATTTTTTTCTGTTCTGTATTAGTTTCCTGGGCTGCTGTAACAATATGCCACAAACTGGGTGGCTTAAACAACAGAAAGGTATTGTTTCTCAATTCTGGAGGCGAGAAGTCTAAAATCAAAGTGTTGGCAGGGTTGGTTCCTTCTTAAGGATGTGAAAGAGAAATTGTTCCATGACTCTATCCTATTTTCTGGTAACATCAGATTTCCCTTGCTTTCCTTGTGTCACCACATTGTCTTCCTTCTCTGCAAGTTGTTCTGTGTCCAAATTTCCCCTTTTCATAAGAATACCAGTCATAATGCATTAAGGCCCACCCTAATGACCTCATCTTAACTTCATCTTCCAACTTCCTAGCTCTAAATAAGGTCACGTCACAGGTAGTGGGAGTTAGAACTTCATAGATTTTTGGGAGACACAATTCAATCTATAACATGCCCCTTTTGCTCTCCTCTGCTCTGGAATTCCATTTACATATATGATGGTATGCTTGATGCTGTTCTATAGGTCTCTGAGGCTCTGTTCATTTCTCTTCAATATTTTTCTCTCTGTTCTTTAGACTGGGTAATCTCTATTGATTTATCTTCAAGTTCACATCTTTTTTTTCCTTCTTCCATCTCAAATCTGTTCTTGAGGCCTCTACTGAAATTTTTTATTTCAGATATTATAATTTTTAACCCTAGAATTCCCTTTTGAGATTCTCTATTCATTGTCATCATGCTTTTATTTTGTTGTTTAGACATAGAATACTTTAATTTGTTGAGCTTATTAATAAAAGTTTTTTAAAGACTTTTTCAGCTAAATCCTACATCTGGGGATAATCAGGAGTTTTATTGACTGCCTTCCCTGCTACCCCCTCCCTCCAGTAGGGGTCAATCCTCCTTGTTTCTTTACATGTTTTGGAATTTTTGTTGAATACATTTTACATAATCTATTGTAGTAATTCTAAATTTTGACTTTTGACTTTTCTCCTGTTGTTTTGCTGGTATTTTATTTGTTTGTTTAGTAATTTGCATGGACTAAATCTGTGAACTCTGTCTCCCCTGAGAGTTATAGCCACTTATGTCCCTAATTCAATATTTTCATTTGTTTTGTTTTCATTTTTAGGAAAACTTCCTAGGTATCATCCCTTTGTCTGCATCACTTAGTGTTCAGGCAAAGATAGGTCAGAAGTTATGCTCAAACACCTTGAGCCAGTAAGGCTTCTACTCTCTGCTAATGGATGTGGGTGTAGGCTGGAGAGGACATTCAGATTTCAGGCCATTCCCAAACTGATCTTGGTTTTTGCTTCCTTCTAGGCTCTCTAATATTTCCTCTGAGAATTTGTGCATGCTCCACCAATCAGGAATGTTTGAATGGCTTGAGCCTGTACCAGTCTTTCCAGAATATCTGCACTTTTATGACAGTGTAGTACATAGGTTGGCCCAGGCAGGACTGCAACCTCAGGCTAGTAGAGGCCCTGAGAGTCCATAGTGGAGTGCCTATTAGCTTGCTACTAAGCTGACCATCTTAACTGCCAATGCTCCAATACAGGTGAACATTCTACAGCATGAGTAACAAGGCTACTGGCAAGTATCATGAGCTAATAGTGCTGAGGGAGAGAAGGAAGAAGCAACTGACAATGCCACCACAGGCTTATATTGTTCTTAGCTGAAATTCAGTATTTTTCAAGAATAAATGCTTCTAAATATATTGTATGCCTTTGGTTGGTTTCTAGAGCTCTGAATAGTTGTATCTGATGTTTTTGTTCAGTATTACAGTTGCTTTTTAGGGAGAGAGTTCCCCATTCTGTCATGCTTGGAGAGAATCTCTCATTTCAGGAGGTTGTTTTTATCAGTCTTGCTTTGATTTTCTTGGCATTGTGCATTGACTCTTCGCTGTGTCCTTATAATGATATTTTCTCCAATGCTTTTGGTCCTAGCAGCTTGGGAGACAGACTAATTCTGGAGATAGCTGAGCCAAGTGAAATGGATAGAACCGTTATTTCCCATCTCTTACTTTATCTCTAGAAAATAACAAGTTTTTCAAATACCCTGAGTTTTTTCCATCAACTAGCACTCTCTGGAATGTATTGCCTCCCCTTTTCATATCAGTTGCTGCTCTAAGACTCTGCTCAAGATCATCCTCCTTTATAAAGTCATTCTTAATTACTTCAACCTCCTCCAACTTCCCTTCTCTTTGAACTCTTTGGTTATTATTTTTGCCATTATTTTTGGAAATTACACAGAGTCTATCATATTCTTCTCCTAACTATTCTTTTATGCACTATTCTTTCTTATCTCCCTAGGGAGATCACATTTATTGAAGGTGGAAGCAAAGCTATTATTTTGCATGTCTCATAGATTTTACTGAAATCCTAGATATAACTGGTGCACAATTTAGAGTTGGTAGATTGAACTGAATATGATCAAGTGAATGGCTGCCTAATTGGTGATCATGTCGTATACTTTTAGAAAAGTTGGAATCATAAAAAGATGTTTTACACTCTTTCATACGGTGCAAGTCTCTACATGCCTAAGTCACTCAACTTTTCAAAGTCTAGATAAAATACCCTCCTTCCTGAAATGGCAGTGTACCCTGTACTTTGCCTGTGATGTTTCTCACTCTGCCAGCATCACAGCTTTATGTGTATGCCCTTTTCATCTTAGCTATGAGCATCCATTTCAGGCAAGGATTTATCTCTATAACTTATCAGTAGAATGTCCTGGTATACAAATAACTTGGTATTTGTATACTAAATAAACAAATAATGGGTGAGGCTCAATCTTAGCTTTTAAATTATACTCAGCTTATAGGATATAGTGGTTGAAGTGACTTTTGTAAAGTCAGAAGAGGTCAGCACTGGAAAAGAACTTAGAGATGATCTAGAAAAGTTCCTTTGCAGATAGGATCACTGGAGTCTAGTTAAGTAAAATTACTTAATCCAGAGAATTAGTAGCTGAGGTCTCTGGATGGCTGATGAGGTTGTTTCACATGTTTTTATCCACGTTTCCCTCAGGGATGCAGAATGAAACTGTGGCTTTGCACATGTTACAAGCAACTACTGGGTTCATCAGAATTCCAAGTTTCATTTAGTGCTTCTCTTTATGTCAATGAATTTATATTCAAATTCTTTTACCATCAACAGTAGAGCTGGTCTTGCATTCACTGTAGGGTAACAAATTAATGGGCCCATTCTAACAGCATAGTTACCAGGTCTGACAACCAAGCCTTTCCCTTTGATGGAAATATGTTAATAGAGCCCAATGTATTGACTGGCCCTTAACAAGGAAGTAAATTCAAAACTAACAAGAAAACGTAAACCTGATGTGATTTCCCTAACCAAAACAGAGAGCAAATAGACCCCAATCTCTGTGAAGTGTACAGCTACTAAACTTTAATGACAATATCACTTCTGCTTGATGAGGGCAATAGTAAGTCCTCAGTTCATCTATTATAAAGATTGGAGTTTGGGCTGATTTCACGGCACTTGGCAGGTGGCCGAGCATTAACGAGCTAATGCAGGCCATAGTCTAGCTGTACTTAATGAAGGCAGCACCCAAGACATCAACTTCAAGCAAAAAGCTTATATACATATCTGGTTCAGAATGAACAGCAGAACATTGTGTTTGCCAGGTTGCTGATGTTTAAGAGCATGTTAACCTCAAATTAAAGAAATAGTAAAATCACAGTTAGGTAGCTGTCAAATCTATGCTTTCATTGTAAGGGGTGAGGGTACTTTGGGAAAGGCACCAATAGAGTGTGACAGGCATCCTTATAGATAGACACTTCCCTCTGGTCCTTTTAAAACAACCCATGTTTACATCTTATAATAACCTATTGTAGAATTTTTCCTAAGCCCCTCCCCCTCTAGCCATTCTGCCCCTTTGTACCACATTGACTCCTCCTATAGCACACAAGAATACTGTAACTAGAGATAACTGCTTTCACTAATTGAGAATGTATTATGTCAGGCTCTCTACTAGATGCCTTATACCATCTCATTTAATTACAACAAACCTTTTCAGTTAAGCATTGTTACATGCATTTTAGAGATGAAGTGCATAAGAATCAGAGAAATTAACTGCCTTGCTCAGGGTCACATTGCCAGTAAGGGGTAAAGAGAGGTTTTAGGGGCATCTGGGTGCCTCAGTCATTAAGCATCTGCCTTTGGCTCAGGTCATGATCCCAGGGCTTGAGATCGAGCCCCACATTGGGCTCCTGCTGGGAGCCTGCTTCTTCCTCTTCCACTCCCCCTGCTTATCTTCCCTCTCTCGCTGGCTGACACTCTCTCTCTCTGTAAATAAATAAATAAAATCTTAAAAAAAAAAGACAGGTTTTAAACACCTAACAATCTGCAACAATCTGCACGAACACCATGATTTCTTATTTTCATCCTTGATTTTGACTTTGTGCACCTGAAAGACATCACTTTCAGTTACCATTGTTCATCTTCTTTGTCCTAACCTCAGGGAAAGGAAGCGTGCATCCCTCACCCTGTTATAGTCCTCTAGGGCTTTCCTTTTGGGAAGAGGCTCCATAACAGGGAAAGGCAATCAGGGAAAGGGGACTTTGCATAATTTTTCTCAATATTGGATGCCCAAAATATTTTTGGGAAGCCATCCATGGTATACACTTCTATAGTGTGGACTATAGACAATAACACAAAAGTATGAGAAAAGCCAAGAAACCTTTTACTACTGTATTATGTGTACCAATGCCAGGCATAGTGCCTGACACATAACAGGTGAGCAATACATACAAATTTTGACATTTTTGGTAAGAAAGTATTCTTGCAAAAATTCATTTCCTGGTCTATATCATATGAGGATCTTTGTCTATTCATTACACGCAGTTATGAAGTTAAGTGGAAAAAGCAGAGAATAAAATCTTATCCATGCTATGATTACCAGAAGAAAAAACTATGAGTATCAAAAATAATTGGAAGGGCATATAAAATGGGAGCAATGATTTGTTGGTGTGGTCCAGTTGTGGGATGATTTTTTTCTTCCATGTTGATTCCTATTAAATCCACGATGGTGTTGTTTGTGCAATAAATAATTTTTAAAAGTATAACTGTGAATACCAATTAAAAGTAAAACATGGAAGGTATGTGCCAACACCATCAGGAAGCATACACGTGGCATTTCTATTTCTGCTGGAGTTCTGGCTTCTAGTGAGATCTTTATCCTTGTCACAAAGTATAATCAACCCCCAACTAACTGCGTTAATAGAGGGAAGTGCTGATGAGCGTCCGCTCAACATGTGGATGGATGCTAAGGGACCCAGCGCATCCCAACGGGTACTCCACTGGAACTCTTTCTATTGTCCGGGGGCTTGAGGGCCTGATAGGCATGGTTTTGTAGATCATTTCTAGATAATTACACTGACTACCATGAAAGCATCTTTACTCTGATTTCCTTAACAGAATTTGACCCCAATTGCTGTTGCCACTATTACATCATGTGGTTTGATAATGCTCAAAGGCACTTGTAAGGGCTAAACTAGCGGCTTTCAAAGTATTGTCCCTGAGTAGCAACTTCGGGGGCTTGTTAGAAATGCAGACACTCCAGCCCTTCTGTCGTTCTGAAATATAAATTCTGGAGGGTGGGCCACAAACCTGTGTTTTAAAAAGCCTTTCAGGTGATTCTGATGATCAGTACCTTTTGAGAACCCTTGGACTACACATACCCCACTTTGTCCCTACCCTGCATTAGCCAAAGGGTCTAGTATTTTACTTTTGTCAGGACTGACTGCTTAGTTCACAAAACTCATTTACTATTTCAGGTTAAAACAATAAAAGTTATTTAAACACAAATGTGTTCCATAAAAAGGGTGGTGTTTTAAAATGTTATGTGCCATTAACATGTTAGGTTGAATTAATTCCTCAATTTGCTTCGAAAAAGACCAGATTCTTTAGGGTTTGGGAGTTGAGAGTTTAACTGGAGAGCAGTTATGAGAAGAGGAAATGATGGTAGGGCAGGAGAGGCTATCACAGAGGTAGCTGGGGGTAAATCCAGGTGCTGCAAACAGAACTTACCTACCTTTTAGGCTACCCGAACCAGCATCCCATGCATTCAGACCAGTTCAATGTCCTCCTTGGGAAGTGGCTCCTGTCTACCTCCCCAATTGCAAAAGCTGGATGCATCCATTCTCTGAACATATATTAGGGATTTAGTACTCAAAATGGGCCTGTGCAGAAGCCTCAGTTCTTACCAGAAAATATCACCTTCTTATAAGATGCGAAGCCATTTTCAATCAAAGCAAAAATAACAGGCTTCTCAAATCTTGTTTTCACATATAATTATGAATCATTTATCCTGGCTTGAGCTCTGCTGAGCATGGTTCCATCCTAGGATCACCATAATCCCCCTGAGAACACAGACCTCCTTGCTTCAGCACTTCCCCACTGAGGGCTTATTAGAGAAAACACACAGAAGCTACACGACCAAAACAAACCCTTCACCTGAGACTATCAAAGATGTTACCTACAGCAGCGATGTTCAACGGAGGACCTCAGGGTGTGTGCACCCTTCATGTAATGCCACCGTTCATTACCTTTGTGTCACTTTGCGTTTGGCTTTGCAGCCATTTGCCTTGCTGGAAATGGGCAGTAGGATGATACAAGAGTGAAAAGCTGCTTCCTTGGGTATTAAAAGAAAACTGAATCCTGAAGTCAATACATATTTCCTGTCTAGGTAGGGCCACAACCAACCCTAGGCAGATTTACCCTGTGGCAAAGTTTGTTTTCTTCCATCGCTACACCCTCTTGTCCCCAAATTGCCTCTCCGTTCCCAAAGTGCCAACCGTGTAGCGCTGCACTGACTGACTGTATGACACGTTTTCGTAGAGCTTGCATTCACACCTTGTTCCTGCTCTTTTCCAGGCTGAATATGTGCAGTCTTCTACCAATTTCTCATAACTAAGTAGGGAAACTGGACAGCATACTGATTATGAATATGGACTTTTGAGCTGGAGAGTCTGAGTTCAAATCCTGTCTCCACCACTCAGCAGCCATATGGCCTCGGGCAAGTAATTCAACCCTCATTTTTGTCAGCTTTCACATCAATATATGTGACATTTACAGTGACCTCAGGGGGTGGTCAGAGAGGCACTTAATATGCGGTTAAAGAGAAGTTTGTTTCCTCTCCCTCGCCCCCGCTGTTCTATATCTTGTCTCGCTCTCAACTTTCTCTTTTGGTCACACTCATTGGTAGCCCCTCTTCCTAAAATGGGTTGCTAGGAGGACAATTTCTCTAATAACATATACATCTTTATGTTTAACCCACTTTTTTTTTTTTTTTTTACAGAATTTGGGAAAGCCCCTCAGATGCAATCTACCCGTTTCCAAACATTTTCCTATTCTTTTGACTTCTTATCAAACAACACTGAAATGCCCTTCCTAAGACAGGAATAATATAGAAGAAAATAGTTAGACCTCACACGCAGCTGAATGAAGGCTGGTTTGCACCCCAGACACAACTCAACTTCATTTCTAATCATGATTTAAAGTCTTTTTACCCCTGTGATGTTCTCTCTTTCAAGTCCAATATTTGCTGGTACAATACATTAGTCGCTTTAAAATATCTTTTTCGGGCAGGGAATGTGAGCTATTAGCAGGGCTATAATACACCAGCTGAAAGGAAAAGGGTGAGAGGCGTGGGTGTGGGCAAAAGGTGTTCTATGCAACCCCACCGGGACATCATCACTTTAGAAAACAATTTTACAGTCATAGAGTTAAATTAACTGGTAGTTAGAGGCAATTATGTGATAAAGTAAAAATATTTATGTTCTTTAGAGCTCCAAAACTGTCATTTTGAAGTGTGACAAATTTTCAAGTAATTTCACCTACAACTTTTGAAAGATTAGTTCTATGACTAAGGGCATAAAATTGAAACAGGTTGCCACTGTAAAATAAAATCAAACCTATCTCCTCCTTGTAATTTTGCTTGAATGTAGTGCTCATGAAATGTCTCACAGTCGTAGTTCTCATGCTTAAAATCCTTATTTTCTAAACAACCACAATTTGAAATTTAAGATTTTAAAATGCCATTCTCCCCTAAGAAACCCAAAATACGTTTGTGCACACATGAATACACACATTTGTATGGTTCCTGGTGCCTTGCCTTATCATTTTTTGGCCTTTTTTTTTTTTTTTTTGATGGTAAGCATAAACTCACACTTTCTCTTCTTATTCTTCTTAAAAAGTACGTTGGAAGCCATAAGCCATACAAAACAATCACCTACTACCATATCTTCCACATAGCTATTTTATGGCTGCTCTTTACCATTTTTGTCTCTGTTCATGTACATTTACATTTTTACACAATTGCAACTATAGTGTATGTACAATTTGGTGTTTTTTCTCAGTACTTCCTATCGTGCATTTTTAGTATTGTTAGTCTCCATGACCATCATTTTAACAAGCTGCAAAATATTCTTTTGCATGACTACATCCTAATTCATTTTACTATTCTTCTGTTGTTGGGTACTTCATTGGTTTCTGGTGTTTCACTATTGTACCTAGTGCTGTGATGAACATTTTTATGCTGTGGCTTTCTCTTTCTTTTATTCTATTTCCTTGGGCTAGAGTCCCACAAGTGGGATTACCAGGCTAAAATGTATGCGCTTTTCACTTTGGTAGCTCTTGATACCTAAGGTCAAATTACTTAAAGTATTTTATCAATTGACATGACTTCTAGCAATATAGAAGTTCACCTATACCTCTGTGTATTTCAATTTCATAGCAACATGTTTATTTATATGGTTGCAATGATATTATACATAATTCGATAGCATTTAACTATGTCTTCTAATCTTTGGCCTTGGTGGAAGGCCTTTTGCTCCTGCAGCTTTCATGGGTGTTACTATCACAGCATTCAAATGCAAGTACATACAGGGACACACATGTACACATCCCCAGATGTCAGACTGGCAGTGGGGTAGGAATGGGGGAAATCAGTCAGATATTTCCCTCATATGTTGGAAGTACAAAGACACAAAGGAAAATGAAATATAGTATGTGGAGTTCAGTCTCCAGGCTTTCTCACTTTATTCTCACCTCTTCTTTCCACCACTTAACTGCCTCAGTCCTAAACTCCAGCTCCTGCTGAGGCTGTGCTCTTTTTCGTTCATGGCAGGACACCAGCCTTTGTGTATCACTATTGGTCCACCTGGCCCTTTGCCATAGTCTACCTACCTCTGAATGCCACCATGAGAATATGTGTAAATTCAATCCCCCCAACCCCAAACTGCTCTGAGTCATGTACACAAAGGCCTGCCACATTGCTGTGCATGGACCAGGCCCCTGGACTGCAAAATAGCACAGGAGATAAACATGCTCCTGGCTGGCCAAGCAATGGATAAGCTCGCTAAGCTCCCACCAATACAGATCATGAGTTGTAGTCCTCTAATCATAAGAGACTGGATCAGAGCCAGTAACTCATTTCACATGGGTCACACAGGAGCCCAAGATAGAAATAAGTTTTAATCAATGCAATCAAAAGGTGAAAGCCTCCATATAACTGGAAGTGTAGGGAGCAAAGCTTATTGATATCTTGAATTGTTGTAGCTCTCATAAAAAGTTATAGCTTTAACCTTTCATATATGATGGTTCTAGTCTAATTTTTATTACAATATTACGGATAATGTATGTCTATTAGAGAAAATGTGCACTTTTGAAAATGATAATACCATATTTACGTTTTACATTTTCTTGCACATAGAATTTTGTCCCCATTTGGGAAAATTTCTGCTTGGGGCAGCAATGACAAGGGTCAGCTTTCCAGAGCTTATAGGACATCAGATTCCCAGCCAAAAGAGACTGAAATAATAATATAGGCACTACATACCTCTGAAATAATTTTTGCAAATGACCTTGGAGGGTTATTTGAGCTTGAAAAAGGAACTGCTGTATACCTCTGTTGAGTATGACGCTCGCCTGGCTATTGCAGCTTAGAACTGGGCCCACATGGAGGGGTGAGTGGGTTATGCTGCTGGCCCAGTCCGTCAGTGAAGATGAATTCAATCACAGAGCTTCTCAAGAGCACACTCCCAGATTCTTTTTTTTTTTTTAAAGGTTTTATTTATTTATTTGACAGAGATAGAGACAGCCAGCAAGAGCGGGAACACAAGCAGGGGGAGTGGGAGAGGAAGAAGCAGGCTCATAGCGGAGGAGCCTGATGTGGGGCTCGATCCCATAACGCCGGGATCACGCCCTGAGCCGAAGGCAAACGCTTAACCGCTGTGCCACCCAGGCGCCCCTCCCAGATTCTTTTGCCAAAGTTTGGTTCTCACCTTAGGAACATATTTTGTATTCTATTAAAAAGGTCCTGCTTCTAGAAAGACCTACATCCAAAATTAGTTGTAAGCAGGAGCAAATTGCATTGAGCTATTTGTCACTTAATGGATAGAAGTAAGGAAGAACGTGATATCCGAGTACGATTCTCCTTTGCCTCTCCCACTTCGCCGGCAGTGATAGAGGGGCATCTGAGTTTTGTTTTACTTTACACTATGGATATTAAAAAATGGCCCCAGAAAAGATGACTGGCCATTCTACCAGATCAAAACTTCCAAACTTGGAAGGAAAGAAACCCTAGCTCAAAAATTATTTTTTCAATCATTTGTGCTCACTTTCATTTTTGGCTTCCCATGATATAGAAGTAAAATCTCCTGAAAGGTGATAAAGTACCATAACAAATGTTCTGTATTCTCTCAAACAGGCCAGCACATAGGCAGCAACTCTCTCGAACTCCTCTCTCCTTAATGAACACTTAGATTGCCCAGGGAGCACTTTAAGGATGAAAGGAGGGACCACCAAGTGGGAGATCCAGACTTCAATGACCTTTCACATCACCTGTGCAACTTTAGGCAAGTACTGGGACTTTAATAAAAGGAGTAGGCTCTCACGGGTGAGTGACATTTGCACAGGTCTCTGGTGAAGAAAGACCCACATTTCACACTTTGGAACCCCTTTAATTTTCTTAAAGTTGAAAGATCTGGGGTGGAGGACAAGAAGTGTTATATAAATTAGTATTGTAAGTGTCCATAATCACCATTTTGTTTCAGTAACTCTGAAACAAATGCTATTTCATAGCAGACAAATGAATTTATTTCCTTGTGCATAAAACCTACAATGAAAAGCTGTTCATATTCTAGATTTTTAAAAAATCATATTTAAAACATTTCTTCCATTTCCTATAAGATGGGATTAAGTGATCTCCCCCATAATAGCTCCATGACGTGGAAGAGGACCGTAGTCACAGAAAATCTGACATCACCATAGATCTACTACAGTGCGGCTTCATGCCCTGATAGGACTTTCATAGGAAATAAGTAGACTGTGCTGGGGAAAGAAAAAGATTCTCAGGAATACCAAGACAATGCTGCCAGAAGGTTGGGAATCTTCTTTTCATGTACACTGTTGGCAAAGATTCCTCGGTTTCCACTAGCAGGGAAGCCAGGCCCTCCATCCCTGTTCGCAGAGCTGACTGCAAGCCCGCCTGCCACATGTTTTCTTTGCTAGCTGCTGTGGGAAAAAAGTACATGGTTGGCTCCATAGGGGCTGGGGAATTCCCTGTGATACACTTAGCTAAATGAATGTGTATATTTTCAGTCCTGAGGGTTGGATGAATTGATTCAGATCAAAGCGTAATGATCTTCAGCAGCCTGTCCTCATAACTCCTAAGGTGACTTGGAAAGCATGAATGCTATGCTTCATGCTCCATGGTTGGTGCTGTTAATAATATCGATGATAATGATTACATTATAATTAATAATAATAATGATAGTAACAAACAAAAGCTCTCCTAAGGAAGTCCATTATAATTTTATAGGATCATACTTTCCTATATTTTTCTAAATGTTTACAATAAGCACATGCTATTTTAGATTCAGACAAAATTACACATGTATGTGTATTATCTTTACATACATATGCATGTATGCAGATGTGTGTGTGAGATATATATTTGTGTGTGTATCTCTCTCTCTCTCTCTCTCTCTCTATATATATATATATGTATACCAATCATCATGCTGAAGGGGATTCTCTTACTCTGTCAACCATGCTTTGGGAGCACAATGTGCTGTCCTGAGAGCATTCATGCTGCTTTGAAGAATGTCCAAATGGCAACTGGGATGACTCTGGAGAGTTGTGTGAAAGCTTCACTGAGAGGGGAATGGCTCTCTCCGTATTTTTGAACATGTGCAAATTCCCTTGCCTACACTTTGTATACTTCCCCATTTCTGTGTTTGCTTCCAGAAGGGAGAGGGCCAAGAAAGAGCTGAACTTGTTCCAAAGGGAGGTGTTTCTGGCAGGTGTGAGGATTTTAAGATAATAAAAACATGTAGCAACCAGCAGTCCCCTCAGCTGAGCAGCAGCTGCCTCTCCACGCTACCCACTAAAGCCTGCTTTGGAAGTGCTGTTGGCTTCAGACACTAAGCGGACCCACTTCTGTGTTTCCAACCATTTGATCTTTTTACTGCTTAGCCCATCACTGGGGATTCCCAACTACTAAATTAGGAAAGTTTGAAAAGCTCTTCATTTCAACCAGTTCCCATCAAATATGGCAGGCAGAGCACATTGTTTTATCTTAAGCACATAATTTTCCTCAGAGAGCTTGTGGCAAATAAAAGGACACAGGGATTAAAACTGAATCAAAGGGAAGAATGTGTCAGCAGTTATGTATTTTGGGGGAAAACAAGTTTTCACCCCAGAGGTGTGAAATTCCAGAATCTTCTGTGTTTCTGGACTAAACTCAGCACAAATGTGAGAAATGGAGTCGTCTTTTCTTCTTTATATGGTTAATGTGGGTAAGAGTCACAGTGAGCTGAAACTGACTTCATTTTTATTGCTTTCGTGTAGGTAGGAGATGGATGTTAATAATGTTTCAGACATACATTTTTATAAGGGTTTTAGAGGCCTTAGGCTAACATGGCTGGATTTTTTTTAAAGATTTTCTTTATGCTCTTTGCACATTTTTGAGCTTCAAACTAAGATTCTATGAGCCAGCTATTTTCAAGTGCAGATAACAACATGATTGAAACAAATCTCTATTAAAGAAGAACAAAGATAGATGAACACATTTTCTTCCATTTTATTGGGACTTACCGAATGATGGAAGTTAAAAAAAAATAGTCAAAAACCAATATAGCACAGAAACAGGAACAGTGCTGGAATATTTGATGTGTAAAACAAAAACAAAAGCAAAAATACTATTTCACAGAAATTAGTAGTATAGTTGGAAAGCAAGGCATTTTGCTCTGCAGGAAGGTCTTTCTCAAGCTTTGGGCTATACAAAAGTAAGCAGCAAATATTAATTTAGCCCCACAATTTTCCTGAGATTAGTGGTAATGGTGTTGTTGCTAATGTTTCTGGAGGGACATCAGGGGTTTCTGTGGTATGAGAGTTTAAAAACTGGTGGATTTTGAGATGTAGAGTATTTTCATCATTGTCCCCCTGTATTTAAGGCTGTCTTGTCTTGTCCTGATGTAACCAGGATTCCCCAGAAATAATAATAATCTTCCCAATTAGTATTTATATGTGTATAATTTGAGTTAGATGTAAAAATAGTATCATTTCACAAGTGCACATAAAGTCAGAGGTATTTCTGTGTGTGTATTTTTATAAGCAATGACCCCCCCCCATTGACCCTCCCCAGAGTAGGCTAAGCTGGGCACAGGCTATTTTTGTCAGCTAGAATGTCTGGCTCTTGATGCACAAGTACTAGACAGAACTGGGTTGGAACATGGACTGAAGGGGCCAAGGTCACAGGCTGGTGCCAATTAGCTTTGTACAGAGGATACAACTGTGTCCTGGGGCACAGATGCCCCTTGGTCATCTGACTGGGAGCTGCATATGGTTGATCTAGAGGGAAATCCAAGTGTGAATGATCTAGTGTGATCAGTCATATCCACGGTGATCACACCAAATGCACATGCCCCTCCACAATAGGTTTCTCCTCCATGGCCGCAGGGTACTGGTCATGCGTCATAAATGTAAAGGGTTGGTGGGGGATGGAAGGGAAGTTCCTCTGGGTTTTGTGGCATTATTTTCTAGGTCATCCACATTGGAACTTTTAAGCCAAAGTCTGATTGTGATCTGAAACCATGTTATGTAGTGAGAGGGCATCCTATTTCAAACTATTTAGAAATGTAATAGACTTGCAGATATAGAGCTATAGCTATCCAGTATGGTTTTATTGGCTAGATTTCATTGGTTAGGAAGTCAAGACAGTGCAGTGAAAAGAAGCTCAACTTTGGAGTCAGACAAATTTAAATTAGAATCCCAACTCCATACTACTTTCTATAACTTTAGGAAAGTTAAGTAATTTACCAAGCCTCCATTTCCCAAACCATAAAATGGAATGAATGTTTGATACCTATCTTTTTCACATTTGGTTTCAGTATACTCCAAATTTCTCTTTGTCTTTCCTCAGTATCTTCCAGATCTTTTCATTTACATGATTTCGGAGTTTTAAGTTTCCTTAAATGAAAACTTCCTATGCCAGTTCATAACAACTTTGAAAACTCCCCTATTCCGCCTAGCAGGGTGAGTTCTAACCTCCCCCACTCCCAGCCCTACATACATGTAGTATGTATGTGTGCATGGGTCCATGTGTTGGAGATGAGAGCTTCAGGTACTACTTATCTCCATGCCTCTACACTTTTCCACCTTGAGTTGGGTGCAGCTTTCTGCTTTCTGCTTCTATCTGGAAGGGGCCTTTTATGTGGCCCAGCCCTGTTGCCACATTGGGAAGGGAAGAAGAAAATGAGGGAGAAGTGCTAGGAAAAAGTGGTGTCACAAACTAAGGCCAGAAAGCAACATCTAAACTGGAACAAGATAGGATGTCCTCAAGTGTTGATTTCAGGGCTCCTTTCATTCCTTCTCTGTCCTCTGAATGGCAGAAGATATATATTTTTTCACCTGTTAGTTCTTTCATAAAATATAAAAGGGATACTATGACTATACACTAAAATTTGATCACATTTTCTTACATCTTTGAAGCTAGATTTAGAGTAACCTATTTATGGACATGCAAAATAAAACAAGACTATATAATTCAATTCAGAAACTGACAAATTGGGAATACATGTTGATATTCTGAGCTAATAGCTATTACTATCAAGAAAGAGTGATGTCTTGCTACTGACCTGCAGTTGTATGAGGTAAACTCTAATCTGATTAGGTATTATAGCCTAAGGAATATGTCTTTTATGACAGACCACCAACAACCTTTGTTATTGATCATGCAATCCAAAATAGGTATTGGCAGATAGAGTACAAATCGATAAGTGTCCACTGTATTCACCCAGTGATGAATAACTTAGCAACCTATTTTAATTTACCTTAATTTGCAATTCAATTGGTTACACATTTTCCCCCAAAGTGATAATCAATTTTCCATCAAAAGAGATTGAAGTGTCACCCTGGGTCCCTTCAGAGTCCTAAAACATTATTTATTTTAGAGGCAAAATCTCAACTCTTTGGCATATGTCTACATTTTCCTGGAAAGCGCTGAGCTATAGATTTGTTGGTTTACTGACCCACCTGTACAAATGAAAGTCCACGTTCTCTTTTCCTACCCCATGCCATCTTGCAAAGAAACCAATTCATATACAGTAATTTCCCAGTATGGCAGCTTTAGGTAAATTCTTAAGATAAAAATATTTGCTTCAGGCAAATTGAAGACTGTCCAAACAAACAAACAAAGCCCACAAGTCCCCTTGTCCACGTGTTTCTCCCTCTGTTTGATCCTTCTGGCTCACCTAAAGTTGTTGTCCATGTTACCAGAGCCACATATGGGAGTATCCTTCCCTGTTCTGGATTTCTAAAGTCCTTCATATTCGAGAAGTCTTTCTGGTTCCTTTCTCCATCAGAGTTTAACCACCTTCAGTTCCGTTTTCCCAGGACTTCTTGGATGACAAGAACTAATTTGAATTATTTGACCTTAGGGACAATGGGCTGTGGTGGCCTGATGCACTAATACTTCAGTATTGTAAAATATAAATTCCATAAGAGAAAGACCATGATATTATTTTAAATTACATTTGAGTCTAAACTTTCCAGCACAGTGCCTGACAAATAGTACTCAATTTTGAGCCCATGAGTATTCAACAGCTATTGTTGATTGAATAAAGGAATAAAGATACTTATTTATATTCTAACAAGGGTTTTCAAAGTTTTAACCCAAAGCATTTATAATGATGGTGTTCCTAAAACTCAGAGCACACTTCAAAGAGGTATTTTGGGATTAGGATGTTCCAGAAGGTATGCTAAGTGCTTCATGCTATTGGTTGCCTAATCTACCACAGGTAGATAATTACAATTAATTTCACAAAAATAAATTTTTATAAAATATCTAGTTATATTCATTTAGCAGGCATTAAAATGTTTTAATTGAATTTAAAATATATAACTTTGAGCCTACATAGTTTAGTTTGGTTAAAATGAACAAAGTGATTTCTTTATTTACTATATTAGAGATGAATAGGGATGCTTCTGATCAATGGTAGACTTCTGAATACCGTAAGACAAGTCTATCAACTAACTATAGTTTCTTTATTTAGGTAACTCACTTCTTCTTCTGGTCTGGCAAATTCCTCATTTTCTGATCTCTCACATATATAATTTTAGCTTTATTTTTACTTGTTTGGAAGAAAGCTCCCCCTGCCCAATTTAGCATTGTGAAAGTACCCAGAAGCTACCTTATTTTATTTTATTTTATTTTATTTTATTTTATTTATTTTATTCCATTTCATTTCATTTTTAAATACTTATTTACTTATTTCAGAGAGAGAGAGAGAAGAAGGGAGAGGAGCAGACAGAGAGGGAAAGAGAAACTCAAGCAGATCCCTGGCTGAGCACAAAGCCCTACCTGGGGCTCGATCCCAAGACCCATGAGATCACTACCTAAGCCAAAACCAAGACTGACTGCACCACCCAGGCACTCCCAGAATCAATTTTAGTAGGTTAACATCCAATAATAGAGTCTGCAGACTGAAATAACCCCTCAACAGTCACAGAATTCCAGAAGTGGGAGAAAACACTAGAGATCATTTAGTCCAAGCCCATTAGTTGAAAAACAGATTTGACTTAGTAAGTTGTCCAGAGTGACACAGCAAGTTCAGACTAAAGTTTAGGCCCTTTAATTCCTATTCCAGGATTTGTCTGAAGTTTCATCCTTAGTCATGGAGTCATTAATTCATTCAAGACCCCTTTTATTAGACATCTATAATGTGACAGATACTGCTAAAGCAGATGATGCAGGGATAAGAGATAGTGCTAGACTGACAGTTTCTACTGCACTGTCTTGGCCCTCAGGTTGCTCATAGTCTAATGAATGCAGCAGATGTCTAAATAGATAACTACCAGTGGTGTAAAACTATAGGCCTTGTGGAAACACTTAACAGGGCACTTAAGTCAACCTGAGGTCAGGGAAGACACCTGCGCTGTGGCTCCTCTTCTGAAGCCCCATTGCTAACCTGAACAGAAACAAGGAATCATTGCTGAAAAGAACTTATTGGTCACGTTTTCTCTAGAGTCACATTAGTGCTTCTATGACATTCTAGTGATCTGCAACATGTAGTATTGCCTATAATCAGAAGAAAAAAATTGACAAAAACCTCGTAGGCAACCAAGAAAAAGGAGAATAGCACTTCTTTAAGCAAATAGTATTCTCATTTTTTAGAATAGATAAGAAGGAAAGGCAGGAATGCCAGAACCTCTACCTGGGTAAGATGTTAAGTGAAAGTAGATCACATGTTTAATGGCGTCATTACTTGTGAGATGCACACAGGATCGACCAACTCTTGTAAATCACCAGGCCAAACAAGCAGCTTCACAAGGGACCAGAGTCCAAGAACTGCACATGTAGAATCAGGAATGACATGCATTTGTATTGTTGGCTGAAAGGGAGTGCAACTATAGCAGAAAGGAGATTCTAGGGTGGCAACTTGTTGGCAGTTCAAGAAGCCATATAAGTTCTCCAAGGTATATATAATCCAAATACCACAGGATTGGCTCTTTGTCTAATCAGTTCCTCAACAAAAATATTCTTGTCAGATCATTGGGTTATTTTGCTTTGGAAAGAAATATTTCTTGAATATTACAGGTGGGAGTCAGAAGAAAATAGAATATAATATTATAGGAATTTATGATTGGCTTATTATTATACCCATAACCTGAGTTGCACCTGCAGTTAAGTTCTGTGATTGGTCTTCATGAGGATTTCATTGACAGTCAACGTCTTCATCTTTCTTGTTATAACAGCAACCTCACTCTGTATATATGCATATATAACAGTTTTTTAAGGGAATGCAAAAATGTTTCGAAGGGTCTTTTTAAAAATCAAATAAGCAGCTGCAAATGGGGAAATAACCATTCCAACTCTGTTTGGGAAACAGCTCTGATCACTCAGGGTATTCAGCAACTGCACAGGGAACTTATTTAGAACAGCTCTGAATATACCATGAAAACCAGCCCTAAGCTAATTCGTCTGATTGTACTCTTGGCAGCTCTTTTCGGATTGCTAACACTTTGCAGCTGTAAAAATAAAACAAAAACACTCTTGAAATAAGTTAGGTGCATATATGAAAAGCACAGCTGGCCTACTCCCCCAGATCATCTGCAGATATAAGATTCATTTTTTGAATGCTATTTTGCAAAGGGGAAGACTGTGGCCATCTCTGAAGAAAAGCCAAAATTGCAAAGAGGATTCATTCATAGTTCTTTTTTCCCTCTATACCTTTTCTCTCCCATGTCTCTGGAACCATTTTACTGAGCTCCATGGAAATTGCTCTTAGACTCATCAGTTTTGGCCAAGTCCACACAAAACCAAGTAGACATCAAGCAATTTTTGAAGGCTCATAATAACAGAGAATCTGGATGATTCTGGCCATGAAATGTCTTTATTTACCATCAGGATTCTTTCATCTCAAATTCTTTGGATAATTGTTTATGTTCACATGGTCTTTAGGAAGACGTTTAGAAGTTATAGGAGTCAAATTATCCTGTTGACTTTAACTGTAATGGATCTAAAATATCTTTCTGGAAACCTTTCTGCCCATCCCCAGGAGTCTGCCTAATAGAATAGCACTTTCAGAACCAAACACCTGAACATTTCTTATTTGCAATCTTCTTTACTATGTTGCACATGAATGTTTTGTCATATGCAAAAGTCAGAAGGCTGACTGAGGAAGGGGTTTACATCTCTTCTTATACAAAGCATCCTTGCATACTGCTCATCACAAATTTGATCATGTTATTAAAATTCCTCCATGGTTCCCTTTTATCTTTGTCATAAATCTTGTAATTTAAACTTGATTTTTACTTCCTGTTCAGTCTTATCATCAGCACTCTATTCCATCACTTTTCTTCTCCATCAGTAATGAATTACTCGTTCTTGTGACACCTTCATGCTTGCTCACACTTGCTGCTTTTGAAAACCCTTTCCCTTTGTTTGGAATATGCTCTCCATTTCTGCCAGGGATCTTTCATTTGTCCTTTCCAGTCACTATGGCCTTCCTTTGGAAGCCTTCTTGAACATCCCCAGAGCGGCCCTCTGTGTTCTTTTCTCAGCTCTTCCAGAGCATAGTGTGAATTATTTCATGATAGGGTTGATCCTATTATCTTTCAATTAGATGGAACACTCCCTGGGTCCAGAGCCTTGTCTTTTCATTCTTGCATTCAGAAGTGATATAGAGGCATTAACCAGTTAGGACACCGGCCACACATCCAGTTCATCTGTATGGAGTACATGCTGGCTGAGTGCAACCTACCTGTCACCAACACCATACATTTTTGTGTATTGTTTTGTGCAGCTACCATAAATTCATTAACCATTTACCGAACAAATTGAGAGATTTAATAAATGAACAGAAAGATGAATGGATGAATGAATATTTTTTCAATGAAAGTTCATGGAATATCTTACTAACTTCCCTATTGGTGGCAAAGGATGGTTTTCTAATTTTGAAATATGATCTCACATTCAGAGGTCACTAACCATAAAAACCCGGAAATAAAGTTTTAAGACATTTTATTCAGACCCTTTGTCGCATCGATCTTTCTAAAGCATAGGCAAATCTCATTTACATATGGGTGGATTCTCTGAATTACGGTTTATTCACAATAAACCATGTTTTAAAGTTCTTACTAAGAATTAGCACCTACTCTAAATTAATTAAGTGTTCACAGTGTGGCTTCATTACATGTTTGAAGTGTTGTGAATTCCCAGAGCACCAGACACATCCATATTCAAATATAAGTGCAAAATAAAATTTAAAAAGCACATTACAGAGCTAAATGTGAAACTTTTTGGATCATGATCCTACTCATCTCTTACATGAGTAGAGTCCTTCCAATTCTCCAAAGTGTGTTCTCATGCATTTAAAAGGCCAGGTAAGCTGGTATCATCACCTTTTACACATGAGAAAACAGGAACCAATGAAGAGGAGCAACGGTTTGCCTGGTGAAATGCAACTCAATAATGACAAAGAAGGTCCCAGATCCACTGTCTCCTGGATCAGACCTGGACTCATGTCTTCTGTCTGATACCTTGATGGCTACACTTCTCTGCAGTTGCACAGCTGAAAACACAGGTGCACACATAAACAAGAATTGTGTTTCCCTTCTATGCTCCTGGGTATAGGATGTGTATTACATGCTTCTTTCCTGGGCATAAAACTGAGCCCAGGGTTATGCAGTGAATGGCCTTTGTCTCAGAGACATTTAAAATTACATTATCATAATATTTTTAATCTTTTGATTACATGAACTCATTTCTTTTGAGAATAAATTTACAATGTTTTAATTGTCACCACACTTTGCGGTAGCTAGTCACATAGCTGTAAGCAGATGTCAGTAGAAATTTCAATGGCAGTACCAGGTGATGACAGCATATCACAATACAGAAAATACTGAAATAAAATTTTTATGTTCTAAATTATCTGGCTAGATCATAAAATTCAGCAAAGCAGGATATTTCTTTCAATATGCTTTCTAACACCTTGTCCAGGAAAGGCGTGGTTATCAATTTCTCTGAAGCTTAAGTCATAGCTCAAACATTTTCACTAAAAAGAGGGTTTTTGAGGATTCTTAGCTTAATGTCTCTTTTCTTAATTTTATTCCCTGAGCTCTAAGTATATCTTCTTGATACCAGGGAAATTATTTCTTTCCTTCCTCTGGGTTTACATTCTCTGCATGGTTGCTAAAGGTGTGTCTGTGCTCTCTTTCTCTTTACATAACTAAGTTTTCTAAAAACTTATTTTTGCCAGTATTTTGCCATATATCAGTGTGCTGACACCAAATAATAATTTTAGTAGACTTTATGACAACTGGAAAATCCTGAAACAGTATTCATTATTAAGCTCAATAAAAAAGAACTTCTTTATTAGACTATTAAAGTTTGCCTGACCTAAGCCTATTCATTGCTGCTTTAAACAACCACATTCTCTCATATATTATGACAAATGTCAATAGCTCTTGTGCTTATCTTACACACCAATTAACAAGCCAGTGGATTCTGGTGCAGATAATTAGTTTGAGTGTAAAAGAGACCTTTGCTTAGCTGTTGGCTTTCTTTTCTGAAGTTGGTATAATCCAAGTTCACTACTAGGACTTGGTTTGAATTGTAACCCAAAAAGCTATAAAATACCTGGGGCCCTTCTACCCCTCAGCTTGCCTGATACTCTCCCAGGTCCTATGGGAATTAGAATGGAAGGTGAGACATATGGCAAAAGCCTTTAACCGTACTGGAATAACTCTCAAGTTCTTCAAACTTTTTATGGTAAATATTAATGACCAGTCACTGTGTTAGATGTGCGAGATACAGTATGAGCCCACGCAGACACATTCTCTAATCCCCGCAGTGACTCAGAAGCAAATGGAACAAACCATGTTATTCAGATAATCATACTAAAACAGTTAAAATTACATCTATAACAGGTGCTTCAAAACAGTAAAATATGGTCTGATGAAAGCATACAAACAGATTTTATCTAAATAGGAAGTAACTGATAACAAATTTTTCTGTCGTAGAAACTCAAGAAGGGTTAAGAGGACTGGCATAAAGGGCTGAGAGCTCAGGACAAGTGGGAAAATAATATGTAATGTATAGAAAGACATAGAATAACAAAGAGAAAAGAAAGGAAGTGGAAGAAAGGGAAGATAGGGATAAGAGATGTAAAAAATGTACAGCTGAGAGAACTTCTCACAATGTACGGCAACATCCAGATGTCCAGACCATATGGGGTTTGTTGAGAAGATGGGATAGGAACAGGCTAAGATTTATAAAACAGAAGGGACCAGAACAGAGATGGATGTGTTGCAACATCAGAATCAGGAGGGATCTGGATAGAAAGAGAATTAGGGAATAGAAATCTGAACTATTGACTGTATTCAGAATGTTTTGGGTGTTGAGCAATCAGGAAATATGTGGTTCTACCAAATTACTACAGTTTTTGAGAAAATACGTTATCGTGTTTGCCCCTTTTGCCTCTCTCATCACCTCTCCTCAGTCTCCCTGCATGGGCTCCAATTCTGTATTTGCTCTCAAGCTTTGGTCTTCCGTCTTGACTTTATCCTGAATCACCCTCTGGAAGAACACATAATCTCATATCTCATGACCACAGCTGTATCATTGACTTTCAAACCTATTCCTCCAACCCTGACAGCTTTCCTGCAGTATAACTATTTTAAATTTGGATAATCTGTTGTCAACCCCAACTCCAGACCCATGTGGCTTCAAGCCTGACCTATGGCAGAGACTTTGATCTGTTCTCCTAGGCTCCAGGGCTTTCTTCTCTCCAACTTATTCTAGAAACATCTGTGTAATATTCCATAAATAAATTTTAAACATCTTTCTCCCTTTTAAGAACTTCTAAGGACTCCACAATATTTTATAGTATCCAATCTAAACTCTTCCCCACTGCCTCCATCTCATGCTGAGCTAACCTCTACCTTCTATCTTATACTTGGATTTGCCATGTTTCCTGACCAAGAAACATTCTTCCTTATCCTCTTAACCCATATAGTTGTTTTTTTTTTCCTTTAGGTTTACTTTGCTGTTTTGTAATCCATTTAAGTCCATCCCTACGAGCCATGATATATTTGTCAAGCACTACTCTCTATTATTTATATTGTGAAAATAAGACTGTTTGTTTTTCTCCCTTTCCAAATATAAAATTAATTCATATTTATTGTGATTTTCTAAATTATATACTACCTCCAGGAAGTTGTGGTAACCAGCATTCTCTGTTGAGAATCACAGGCTCTACTTTGCTTTTTATACCACTTGGTCCTCTCTGACTTCCACATCTAAATGCTTACAGATGCATCACACTGATATTTTCTTAATGAAATGCTTCATGTACTGTTATTTAAATGTATCATGAAGACTATTTAACAGACAAGTTGTAACAGTTTGAATTATTTTTACTCTTTATGAGTAATGAAGATAGGTGATAATGAAATCAAAATAGTTCCAAGTAATTTCCTCTTTAGACCTGAGGAATATTAAATAGATATTTAATTATTGGAAAAAGCAAATATTTTATAAAATAAATCAATATAATTTTTTTAAAACATGCAGTGCTTGTACATGGAGAAATTATTCCCTAAATATTAAAAGATGGCTCCTCTAAGTTGGGTCACTTTCTTGGTTTTTCCATTTTCCCAGATTTCTATGTGAATTCTGCTTTGTAGAATAATATGGTCTTTGGAAATTGCGGATTTTATTGTTAGTGACCTAAATTCATTCTGATTGGCTTCATTATAAAGGATGTGGACAAGCTGATTGTGTTTTGTTCTTGACTACATTTTGTTTTCTCACTATTCATAATCAATATTGATCCTGGAAAAGACATCTTGGGACCAATAATGAGATGCATTCTCTATATGAAGACATGGGCATCATTACTGATTTGTGCACACTTAATAGTTATTCCAAATTGTCCCTCAGTGATAGAAAGTCATTTGGACTGAGTCTGGAGGCCAACTATACAATCTGACAACTGTGACCAAGCGTGCATTGGCTAAGAGAGAGGAAACGATCCACAGGAGTTAATCCACCATAAGCCATCACTGTGCCCCAGTGAAAATTAATACCCTTCCCTCTTGACTTTCACAGAATTTTGCACATCTTCATAACACAATACCTGTAAGGAGCTCCTTGAAGTCAGGGATATCTTATTTATTTCTATGTGCCCCAAATCTGCCATAGAACCATGTTGTAGGAGGTTCTAGATAATTTATTGTTCCATTGAATACAAAGACAGCTTTATCCACCCCAGACATTCGCATTTCAAGTAACTGTGTAAATAAATAAAGGATTAATCTTCCTGAAGCACAGTTGAAAATTTTTTCATAGTTCCCACCCAAATAAAATCCAAATACAGAATTCAAGACTCCTCATGACCTGAACCTGATCCACTTTTCGTGCCTCACTACCCACTACTCTTCATGAAGGCAACACAGACAAAATACCCGCTGTTCCCTGTGTCTACCCCAGGTTTTCTAGCCTTGTTTTCCCTTACCTGAATATTTGTCCAATCTTTATACATCTAAATCCAAGTGACTTTCTAAACGTCCTCTTTGTAAGGTTTTTCTTCAAACCCCTTCTCTCTTTGCCCACATACCTTAATGCCTATGAACTGGAGATTCAAAAAATTCATAAAATTGCTCTCTTTTGAAAACTCGCATATCATTCACCAGTGTCTTCTTTTGTTATATTTATAGCACATTCTATCTAGTATGATAGTAGTTTTTATAGCTGTCTTAACTTTCTTTGGGGTAGTAGCCTATCTGATTTCTTGTTTTCTCCTCCAAGGTACCTAGTATTTATGCATAGCAGGTGCTTAAAAAGTATTTGTTGCATTGCTAATAGAATGGTTTTCCAGAATCAAAAATATAGAAAACCTCTGCCCCATTTTAGGGACAAGGATTAGGGTCTGTATAATATAGTGGTAAATAGCATGGACTTTGAAGCAAACTGACTCAGTCTGTATCCCATCTCTGCTTCTTTCTAGCTAGTGACCTTGAGCAAGTTACTTGACCCCTGTCTGCCTCCATGTTCTTAACTGTGGAATGGGGTAACACTCATATTTACTGCATAGGGTTTAGAATTTAATGAGTATTGTATACTTAAAAACTTAGAATAGGTGTATAGTAGGTATCACATAATCACATAAGCATTAGCTCAACCCCTCAGAGCAGTTTTCTCAGATTCTACTACAAATTTTCTAAAAGGTCATTCCCTTTCATTTCACTGATTTCCTGTAACATTCTTTCCTTTTATCCCTCTCATTTGCCTGATTCCGAATCATCTGCTGTTGAAAGATTCCCCTCCCATAGTTGTTCCGTTCATTACTAAGTTTATTTCTAGTGTTCCTGAGTTTAATATCACAAATAGCTACATTTACAATTATTATGAATAGGCTAATGTCCATATATTGAACAAGGTGATAGATTTGTAATATGCAAATGATTAAATTTTTTTACGTATCAAATTTTTATTTAAATTTTATTTTGTTAACATACAGTGTAATACTGGTTTCAGGAATAGAACTTAGTGATTCATCACTTATATATAACGCCCGGCGCTCATCACAACAAGTGCCCTCCTAAATACCCATCACCCATTTACTCCATCTCCCACTCACCTCCCCTCCAACAAACTTCAGTCTGCTCTCTACAGTTAATAGTCTCTTATTATTTGCCTCACTCTCTTTTTTCTTCCTTCCCCTATGTTCACCTGTTTTGTTTTTTGAATTCCACATACGAGGGAAATCATATGGTATTTGTCTTTCTCTGACTGACTTATTTCACTTAGGATAGTACACTCTAGCTCCATCGATGTCATTGCAAAGGGCAAGATTTCATTCTTTTTGATGGCTGAGTAATATTCCATTATATATATACACCACATCTTCTTTATCCATTCATCAGTTGAACTATATTTGGGCTCTTTCCTTAATTAGCTATTATTGATAATGCTGCTATAAACACTGGGGTGCATGTGCCCCTTCAAATCAGTATTTTTGTATCCTTTGGGTAAACACCTACTAGTGCACTTGTTGAGTCATAGGGTGGTGTAGACATTTTAACAGTATTGGTTCTTCCAATCCGTGAGCATGGAATATTTTTCCAATTCTCTGTGTCATCTTCAATTTCTTTCATAAGCATTCTATACTTTTCAGAGCACAGATCTTTAACCTCTTTGGTTAGGTTTATTCCTAGGTATCTTGTGGTTTTGGGGATGAATGGGTTTTTTATTGATATGTCAGAGAGAGATAAGGAAGAGACAATATTGTGGCAGAAACACTATTATAAAAGGAATTTGTGTGTGTGTATGCAGGTAAGGAGGAGTGAAATAGAGTAAAAATTCAGGCTAGGTGAAAAACTAACCTTCCCCCATAGGAAACTTCTTCAAGGATCAGAAATATTCAGAAGCATTATGCAGTTTCCTCAAAAGCAGAATATTGTCAGCCCAAACAACTAATTTACATGAGCATTTGGTTATGACAGTCAACACATTAACATATACTTAATAGTTTTATTTTTTAACTGTTTTTTTAAAGATTTTATTTATTTATTTGAGAGAGAGCATGCGAGAGAGAGAGAGAGAGAGAGAGAGAGAGAGAGTACAAACAGGGGGGGAGGGGAAGAGCAAGAGGGAGAAGCAGGCTCCCCACTGAGCAGGGAGCCAATGCCTGACTCTATCCCAGGACCCCCAGGATCATGACCTGAGCTGAAGGCAGACACTTAACTGAGGCACCCAGGCACTCTTAATATATTTTTATTAACATTAGTAACTATTCTATTTCTTTTTGATGAAACTTATATTCTTAGGTTGCTTTAGCATTCAACTTTAAGGAATAAATACTCATTGGTTTGGATTAATTTTTGCTAGTGATGTCCTATAGATGGACACATACTTAGTATATTTCCACATTCTGCTCTCTGCCCTGATTCCTCTTGAGGTAATAAGCACCATGTCAGTCTATGCCACAATAAACTACATGACTTTGGATTTATTTCATATGTAATAATTTAATGACAAATATATATTTCTATGTCTTTGCATCTCAGTTAAAATTAACATGTCAGTAACATTTTCCAGTAAAACTTTTAAAAGTACTTATGTTACTCACAAATGGGACACAATTCTGCCATTTTGAATTTTGAATCTTTTGGTCAATTAGAGTAACCATAGCACATTCAGCCTGAGTATCACAGGCCATGTGACATCCCAGGCTTGGCTTCAATGTTAAACTCTGTAAATAAGTTCCATCCATCCCCCATTCATTTAAGAAACCAAAAGCTTCTCTTTGCACATTCTTTTTCCAATTGATCCCTGTCCTCCCATCAATAGAATATAATGGTTTGGTATGAGCAAAATCAAGGAGTTTAGCTTTGGCAAGTGGTAACAGCCCTCACACCCTCAGGTGGCCATACATCCCTTTAGAGCCCATCTCAGCTCAGTGAACTGTCTTTTTCTGTACTTCCCACATGCCACATGGAGAGCAAACCTACAGACTTCATTTTGAACTTCAAAGAAGGAGAACAAGTGAAAACTTTGTGCCAACTACTGCACTCTCTGTGTTTCAAGACAAAATAGCCATAAACAGTATTTAATAATCTCCATGATATGTTTTACAGATAAATACCGTAATCAGTTTATTATCACCATACCTACGCTCAAAGTTTTCTTTTATATATTATAAAAATCATTTTAATAATTTCCAGGAGAGAGTAGAGTCTGTTTTTTTGCTGCTTTTCAATACTTTTCTGTTGGCCTTACTGGTTTACAGTTATACTTCCTGAAGTAGATTCAAGTTTTCTTTTTGCAAATTTTCAACCATGTAATCATTATGATTTATCATCTACTAGATCTATTAGGCATATAGGGAAAAATAAGATTCTCTCAGGGATAAAAATTTTAGATACCAAGGGTTTCTCAATTTTTTATAGCTATTCTGTGGGTTATCAGTACTATCATGTAAAATATTAATAACATCTGAGGACTTTTTCCTATTTTATTTGTGAATATGACACACAAGATGGGCTGATTCTTCTTTAGGCTAAGCAATCTCATCATATCACCATCATCATCAGTATCATCAAGCAATTCCTATTAAATGATCAAACCGGAATGCCATTGTGCTGAATGACGTACACTTCCCTTTATACCCATGCCGACTAAAATGGGCAATGGAAACACTGAAGTGTACATATAGTGAATTTTCTGTTACCCAGCAGTATTGAGATTTGAAATGTTCAGTTTAATAAAAGCTTTCAGTGAAATTGAGATATTTAGTCAATTTGTCAAGCATATTCAACTTCCTCTTCTTGTTTAATCTGCCATAGATAATAGCCCAGAAGGGCATATCTCCACAGGATCTCTACCCACCACTGCTGATTAGGCCAGAGGTGGACAAGAGACCAGGACGAATAAATCCACTCACTGACCAGCCACCAATTAGATATTCTCTCTGAAGAGTTTGAACTGAGAGAACAAGAATAACAAAGTAGGATTCAACTCTGACACTGGATAAAGGTTTGGGACCGGAATCGGCGCCATAACAACTCCGAGCTTCATGAAAGCCAAAGTAATGGGGAGCTGGAAGTAAGAGACTTTTGCCCTGAGAGCAGAGCAAATGGACAGCTTAGGTGAACGACAGTACAGACCCAGAGGAAGAGGGAGAGAGACCAGGGTTCCAGGAAAGTCGGACTACATGAAATTGGATTTTATGAGATTTAACCAAAGCCTTTTAATTAATGCTTTTATTCAGTGAGCTGATTTGGGGGGGGGTGTTTAAAACCAAACTATCCTTGACAAAGACACTAGTCAATTAAGACAAGCTAATTTTCAGAGGATTAAAATATATTAATGCCCTTTACAAGAAACCTTCCTAGACTGTGATTTGATTTCAAACTGATGCTTGAGAAGGTCCTCCAGGATCTTGCAGTGGCCAAGAACTTTGATACCAAAAAGAGAGAAGTGGAGGGAATTAGGGCTGAGCTATAGAGTGGAGAGAAGGGTCTGGGTGCCATTCTACCACGAGGAAAATTCTTTTTTTTTTTTTTTTTTTTTTTTANTTTTTTTTTTAAGCGAGGGGAGGGAGAGAAAGGGTGGGGGAGGGTCAAAGGGAGAGAGAGAGAATCTCAAGCAGACTCCCCGCCGAGCACAGAGCCTGCTAGATCTCACAACCCTGTGATCTTGACCTGAGCCTAAATCAAGAGTTAGATGCTTAATCAGACTACCCAGGAACCCCCATGAGGAACATTCTACTAGTCCACGAGGTGTTTTAGAACAGAGCCACCTGCACCCTCCCAGGACTCACTCTTTCTCTCTCCATACACAGACACACACACACACACAGGACAGAGCACAGCAACATGATCTCTAACAGGTAGCTCATTTGGAAAGTGGATAAATAATGATGGCAGGAGTGGGTGTCGGTAGGAGGAAGGGAAGGCAGGTTGTAACTAGACAGGGCTTTCTCTTACATTGATTCCCAACAGTCCATTTTTGTCCTGACACTGACCCCCTGGAGAGGATGAGGTGGCATAGAGACTAGCGATGTCCCCTTCTCTCTCCAATCCCCGTTCTAATGATCAACCACAGAGGGAGCACTGGCTAAACTGTTGGATTCATTTGGCAAAATGAAGATAATCACAAATGCATATGCATATGTGCATGGTCCTTTTTGCCTGAAAATATATGCAATGATATAAAGTGCTGCTTATAATAGTATTTTCCAAATGTGCAGCTTCTTTCTGATACCTGATAATTCTGGTCATAACTATGTTACAGAGTCAGTGTGTGGGATCATGCAATGAAAGCCCAAATATAATTTGTCTATGCATATGGAGACAAGGAACAGAAATGAGGTTATGATGAAGATTTCCTGTTTGAATCCTAATTTCCTTTGCATTTCAAATCACAATCATAATGTTAGGCTGATATTTTGCACATATAATTTTAAAGTGTCTATTTGCTATATGTGTATTTATAGCAAATTGACAATACATAGTTTTCTTCACTGGAGTCTAATTTGGTAGGAAACTTTTCATGTACATATAAACAGTATACATCTTTGACCTATTTTTATTTTCACTTAGATTTTGTTTTGACTGTATAAAGGCAAATTGGATAGCGTGTCATGATTCATTTGTGCTTATTTTTTATTTTTTGTGTAAATTTGTTTTTATACATAAATATATCACATAAAATAATTACACCAACAGTAATATACAATTATTGAATGCTTACTCTGGCCAGAGAGATGCTAAGTTCCTAACTTGAATTATTTCATTTAATTCTGTCAATCAACCATATAGAATAGGCATCATTATTAGCTCCACCGTATAGATCAGGAAACTGAGGCTGTAAGAGGATTTATAACTTCCTCCAAAATTATCCCAGCTAATGAGTAGTAGTGGCAAGACTCAACTCAAGCTTGCCGGTCTCCTAACTTTACCATTACAACTACTAAGCCACACTATTTACTCTATCATCTATAAAGGCAGATGATTTAAGCTAAAATTTGCATTCTGGGAAACTGGATCTTAAAAACATCACTTGTGACTTATAACCCCTAGATAGGTCCTTTAGTACACACAGTGTATTCAAAACCCATCTGAGGTCTCTTTAAATGTCTTGTGACCTTAATTATATAAAATAATAACTATGTCAAAGAAATAGCTGGAGGATATTTTTGAAGGAGCAGGAAGGTTCAAGCTTAAGTGTACATTTTATGTGACAACAGGATTTTGTACAAATGGTCCAACTTAGGGGACCATTAGTTTAATTATGAAGTGCCTAATTTTGTTGTTTTAAACTGGGACATTTGGTATTTAGAACGAAATATGATTATACATTTAAGTCCTTTTGTGTTGCTCAGAAGTTCGATACTCTGCCTAAAGGAGTTTGTCACGACAGGGAGGAATGCAGGAAAGATTTTAAAAATATAAAGCCCAGTTTTTCTAAAGGAGATTCTACTGAACTGGAATTACCCTTCCTCTGCTCCTTGGTGTGTGTGAGTCACAGCAAACAGCTTCTCCTGTTCTGCCATGGGATTCAGGGACTGAGAGGATCACCGTACAAGTATTTCCTTGGTTCAGAAACATGGAAGGAAATCAGGATATGTGATCCCTTTGCTTTGGTCCTGACAGCTAAGTGGGGCTATGGAGACCATCTCCTCCTCCCTGCAGAGCTCAGTAAGCTTGGGATCGAATCATGACTTGTCATGGGAGCTGCATGTCAGACTGAGACTATCATCCAAAGAATGAAGACAAAATATGTGAGGCTTTAAATATCTTCCTGAAATACACACTCCCAAACTCACAGCAAATTGATGGAACAATCACTCCTTCACATGAAATAACCTAAAGATTAAGAAAAATGTAGGTTTTCAAAAATAAATGATATTCTTCCCCAAACCCTACCATCTCCAAGAGGCTTATACCAATGATTCTCATTTGTAGAACAAAAATTCTTTCCAAATAGGGCTCTTGAGGACATAGATAATTAAATACTGAGAAAATAAGTTAAGTACATAAAAAAAAAAGCCTCAAAGTCAGGCAGATTCTTTTAGTGAGACAGCTACTTAGGATTAAAATAGGGAGAAAGCCAGAAGAATAGGAACCTCTTTTCTGAGTGGAAATAGGTTAGCTTTAGGAAACAGATGACAACCTATGTTGAAGCTTACCTTCTCCTATCTTCCCCACCCCAGAGCTCCCCTAACAACAGCTCCAGTCTTGTTATCCAATAGCTACTTTCTCCTTCTTGCATAGTAACAGAATTATCAGCTGGTCACACGGACACTGAGGGTAAAGACTACATTTCCCAGCCTCGTTTGCAGCTAGATGTTTTCTGGTTCTGGTCAATGGGACAAGAAAGGACATGATACTTCAAACTTCTGTCTGGCATGCTTAAAGAAGGGGCCTTTCCCTTCCTCCATCATGCTACATGGTGGCTTGTTGTACCACAGAGGGCAAAATATTCCTTTATTCCAAAGTTACAGATGAGGCTTAAAATCCAGTCTCCTAAATGTTGGCCAACTGAGAGGAATGGAGAGGAATCAAACAGTAAAGGTAAGACACAAATTAGATGGTCCAACAGACAACCTTGTCTATTTTCCCACTCTTCTCCAAGTCGAGTATCTTTTACTAAAGTGTGAGGATGGTACTCTAAGTCGCCTCAAGAGAAGGATTGGACAATCTAACCTTAGGAGACATAGAGTGATGAGAAAGATCTAGAAATGGGGGGTTTTCCTCTTAGGAATTCTCTCCCTAGTTGTTACCTAAGGAAAAAACAAAACTAAAACTACATAAGAATTGGTTATGTTTCTGATTATTTACATAGCGAATGAGTGTTGGGAGAGTGTGCCCTTACTCAGTTGAAAATGAATGCCGTGTCCACATTAAAGTTTAAAACAGAGACTCAGGATTACATCAACCAGGTGCCTTACATTTTCCCTGGCTTTGTTCTGGGTGCAGTCAGGCATGAGGAGCTGAAGTGCTGATCCTTCCACCCAGAGTCTGGCTGGCAACAAAATGATACTACCTTTTGTCATCTAGGAAGCAGTTACTCACACAGCACAGGAACTTTTCTGTTGAAGTAATACGGGAAACCTGGCCTTAAAAAAATAATAATAAAGAATTGTGCTTTACCATACTGACATGCAATATCTTGAAATCTGCGGGGGATTTTCCTACCTGCTGGGGGTTATAGAGTGTGAAAAAACAGCTGTTAGCAGTTTCAACAGTGGATTACTTTACAGAAATTTTCATAAAAAAAAATTCACATGCCTTCTCCAGTATTCCTTTTCTCCCCTTTTCCTTCAGGAAGCATCTAAGGAAGAATATAAATTTAGTTTCCTTTTTTTTTTTCTTTCTCCCACTGTTCAGAATGTCCTAAAGGGAACAAATGTGGTGGGGAAATAAAGTAAGGCTATGAGTTTTATGAGATTGGCATACAAAATTGCCTTCCTCATTTTGTACTGTGAACTCAATCAAACACTTTATTTTCTCTAGGAGAAGAAACCCAAACACAAAAACACACATACAAAAGAACACCTTTCATCAATTACTTCCATAGAAAATCTTTGAGAGGTTGGTTTTCTTATTCTCCCTTGGAACTAGATCTATAACAAACTCCAGAACAATCTACCTGTGGTATCACAAGTTTTTGGGCTTGTTTGTTTTGGCATTTCCATACAATTTTTGGTCAAAACACTCTTTTGCTAAAATATGTATCTGAGATATTCATACATTTTTAAAACACTTGTATCATGTTAACAAAATATTTACTCTTTATTCTTTTCAATATTTCCTCTGAGAAAATGTGTGTGTTTAGTGTTGTCACTGCCAGTTTGAAATTTAGAGCCTTTTTTTTTTTAGAGGGGACTATTTTGTCTGTTTCTGCCTTTTTGTTAGAAAATATAATCATCACTGTTCAGGTCCATTTCCCACCTGCTCAGCCTGACAAGACATAAAGTATTTGGTGAAGATTCCTCTCTTGGTGGTCATTCCTGTCAACAGTCAGTTGTTGAGCAAAATCCTGAGACACTGAGTAAATGAAGGATAATTCAGTTAAGAATCAGTAGTTCCATTTTAGTGCCAAACAACACCACCAAAACCCAAATCCAAAACAAGCAAAGAACAATTCTGGCAGATCAGGACAACTGGTTGCCCAATGCCACAGCAATGATACTATCTACTGATGACAGATTTGAAATTAAAATGTTCATTACAGGGGCGCCTGGGTGGCTCAGTCAGTGAAGCCTCTGACTCTTGGTTTTGGCTCAAGTCGTAATCTTATGGGTCCTGGGATTGAGCCCCATGATGAGCCCTGAGTCAGGCTTCTAGCTGGGCAAGGAGTTGGCTTAAAGATTCTCTCCCTTTTTCCTTTCCCTTACTCTCGCGCATGCTCTCTCTCTCTCTCAAATAAATAAAGAAATCTTTAAAAATGAAACGAAATAAAATATTCATCATATTTTAACAGCCATTGCTAAATAATGGCCATGTCTCTGCAGGATTGGCTAGACACTTTGATCTGAAGTCTGGTCCTTGGGGAGGATTAGTAATAACATTCAGGTCATTGGTAGTGCTTCTCAAGTCACAGCCTACCCCAAAGCCAGCCTTTTATGCATAGATATTTGTTTACATGGAACACTTTTAGAGACGCTGATCTGGAGTTTTAGCTCTCAGAAAATTTCCCCCTTTCCAACTTTTGTTTCTCTCAATTATGGTGTTTGATTGAGAGAAAGTTTTGAGGTCCTCTTCCAGTTCCCTAATAAAAGGCAAATAGTGGGGCGCCTGGCTGGCTCACTCGGTTCAGTATCTGACTCTTGGTTTCAGCTCAGGTTGTGATCTCAGATTCATGTCTGGTGTTGGGCTCCAAGCTCAGCACAAAGTCTGCTTGGATTCTCTCCCTCTCCCTCACCCTCTGCTACTCCCCCTACTCTCTCTCTCTAAAATAAACAAACTCTTTTTAAAAAATAAAAAATAAAATCAAAGGCAAATAGTTCTAAGAAGGACGGCCATAGGCCATTAGTAGTTCAGAATGAGGGAAATACATGTGATAAATTGTTGAAAGCAAAGTCCTGTTGGAATGGGGTACCCACTGGTATCGAGGAGGGAAGCAAAAAGAATGGAAATAAAGAGTGGTGTAGGGCTATGGCCTCACCTCAATAGTTTTACTGTAAAAGGGAAATCTGAACAACAAAAACTAAAAACAAGTGAAAAACTTTAAATTTGAAAAAGAAAAGGGAATGGAAATAATCAAGGTACAGATCCTGGAGTTAAGAAGATGCCAAAGTCTGACTCTAGTAAAGAGACCAAACACTAGTGTGAAAGCGTGAAATGTCTTCCTTACTACCTTGCCTGCTGAAATCCCACAACTTACCGAAGAAGAGGTGATGGTTTTGTCTCAGAAGCTTTCTTCCCCAATAGATGCAGAGAGCTTCTAGAAAAGGTGGTCTGCCTTCTCCCCTTTTCCATATCACTGGACTGGTTTTCTGTTTGTTTGTCTTTTACAGACTATTTTAAATGGCCTATGAGTAGATACATGAGAAGCTGCCTATCTGGTTTCAGACACCTCTGTGAGGCTCTCCTGCCTCTACTACCCTTGTTGGAAGCTGAAATTGTGCAAACAGAATTACAGGAGTTTACAGTGGGGCCAGACCTCTGAGAGCATTTTAAATCAGGCTGCAGCCAATTCAGGGACCCTTTCTTAACATTCAATGGCACATGAGTAGAACAATTATTTTGGAAGTGAGGTTCCCTGTTCAAATGATAACACTTATTTTCAATTTCCTACTCCTCTTTGTGGATGAGTTTTTAAAACCCACACTGAAAAGTAGGATTTGAGAAAAGAAAGAGGATAGCAGGGAGAGACAGTGAGCAGAAACAGGAGGGCTACTTACGCAGGTGGCAGAAGAATCTGAAGAGTCCAAGAGGAAGCCCTAACGACTTTGTCCCTGCTATGAACTATACAGCTGAGGTCCCACCCAGCTTGACCCCAAAGCTTTGGAGCACCTTCTGAGGTATCTCCTTTATGAAGCAGCTGTTTGCAAAAAGACAAGGACCATAGCTATGTTTATCTAAAGTGCCCCAGGTGACTTGAAGCCATCCTCAGAGAATTATAAATCTCTTATTTGTGCTACCCTAGAGGCACTCATTTGTCATCTTTCCTATCTCTTTAAATCCTCTATTCTCTTTGATCCAGATTGTCCATGTTAGAAGTAGGTAAAAGCAGAGAGAGAGAATTATGGCTGGGGGCCCAAGGCACATGGAAGGATGACAAGTGAAGACACTGAAGTGACAGAGGCAGACACTCTGGCTGTGAAAAGAGAGGAATAAAAGCAGAAAGGCAGCCTGTTTCCTACCCGGTCAACCTCTTTCTAGGAGGAGAACAGCCTGGAGAAATGCTCAGGTCTCCACGAATGTGACTAAACTTGGTCCATTAACATTGTCATGAGCAAATACTCTGTCATCTCATTATTATGCTCATGTTCCCCTGGTTCCTGGGTAGCAAGACATAAATACCTTCTTTATGTTTATGTTCCTGAAAGTCATATGTAGAAACTCCTATTCCAATGCGATGGTGCTTGGAGGTGGGACCTTTGGGAGGTAATTAGGTTTAGATGAGGTCATGAGAGTAGTTAAGTGTCCTTATAAGAGAAAGTGACTTTATCTCTCTCTGCCCTGCGAGGACACCAAGAAGACAGCCATGTGCAAACCAGGAAGAGCGCTCACTAAAAGCCTGATTACGATGCCACCCTGATCTCAGACTTCCAGCCTCCAGAACTGTGAGAAATAAACTTCAGTTGTGTAAGCCACCCAGCCTATTGGTCTTCTGTTAGAGAAGCCCAAACTGACTGAGTCACCTTTTGTGATCGCTGGTCTCAGGAAAGGCCCTAATATTTACTACGTTGGCCCAGTCTAATAAAGCAGTTATTAAGCAATCTATTTTAGTAGTCTGAGCCCAATTCATCTACCCAGGAAGATAAATTTCCTTATTTGCAACCAGAATAATGCCAAATATGAGTAGAGAGGAGACTTCCTTGCATTAATGAAAATCTTGATACTGTAGTACTGTCTCTCTCTAACTAATTAGGTTTCAGAATGATCACACCCCTGAATCTTTTGGGTCTGACTTGGTATTAAGTCATTTATAATTAGGCATAAACTATAGCAAGCTTTCTATTTGTCTATGATTTATCCATGGTATCAGGCATCTTTAGGAAAGTAAGCCCTTTATATTTCTTTTATTGGCAGAAACCTCATTAATTTGTTGTGTGTGTGTGTGTGTGTGTGTGTGTGTGTGTGTGTGTGTTTCCTGATAAGGCTCAAATTATTACCAAGGTAATCTTCAAGTAAGTTTCAATCAGTGGCCTCACAAGGGGGAATGGCATCCAGGCAAGTGGAAACACAGGCCCCAGTCACCTGCATGCAAAGCTTGTGCTCATCTTCCCTCACCATCCGCAGTCTCCCGGGGAGATGAGGATTAGGCTGAGCATGTTAATTCAGGACGGAATAAAATGGCTTAAATCTTTAGGCAGTTCCATCCATACCTAGATACGGCAACATTTCGCCATGCAGCAATCTTGTCAGCAAGGAAACATAACGCACAAAACTGTCACTAAATTATACACTGAAGCCAGTTTGTATCGGTGGCAATAGATTTTATGATAGGTCCTACGCTGAAGCAGGGCACATAATTTATATCTACCCCACGTCTCTCGCCTCTCCTTGATAAAAGTCAGGAGGAAGGCCTATTTGTATTCCACTGTCCTCTGCCGAGGGTGTTTAACATGCTTATAGGCCAAATGAAGCTGCTTTGTTTGTTATCTCCTGGCTTCCAGAAATAGTCAGCTCTGATAATGTGCCACTGGAGCTCTGAGTTACCACATCATGATGTAATGGCTCAGGGAGTACAGTGAAGCCACAAACGTCCAAATGAATTGACACAATTTCCTGCAGAGGAAGCAATCTGAAAATAATAGGCAGAAATTCTGGCTCCTTTTACACTTAGAAGAGATGACAATCATCACTGAAGGGGTAGTCTGGGAGTGTTCTGGTTGATCCACAAAAGGGAATGCTTACAAAAATCAGGCTTTTTTACATGCGTGGTGAACCCATTAAGTGTTCTTTATCTACCTTCTAAAAGGGGGCAGGCTTGTGGAGTAAATAACCAACACTGAGAATCACCCAGCCATCCTGTTCAAGTTTGGGAATCCCATCAAGAGTGCCACAAAACGATCATACTCTCTTTTACTTCTTGATTTTGCACCTGCCATTTCCTCCGCGTGGAACCCTGCGTTCCTTTCCAACCGTTACTCCTCCTTTCTTCCCTCACCCCACCCTGATGCCTCCGCAGCCTTCGAGTCACAGTCTGAGCTTGGTCTCCACTGGGAAGTCCTCACTGAACAAGCCTGGAATTTGCGGAGGTTGTCTCCATGTGCTCGCTCAGCAACCTCATCATCTATGCCCTCTTCCAGCACATTTCTATCCACTAAACTGGAAGCCCCCTGGAGGTGGGCACCATCCTTTATTCATTCACTCTTCCATCCCTAACAGCCCACACAGGCCTGGGACAGAGGAGATGCTCAGTCAGTGTTTACCAAAAGATTATTGAGAGAAAGAACCCAAGCTACAGGGCTTAGCTTTATTGCTGAAGTTTGACATTTTGGGCTTTAAGCCCATAAAAATATTTACAAGCTCTCTCTAGCAGACCTGCAGTTTTTGGCATGCCCCTCTATGATAGATATTCCATTGGGCCATTGGGATCTACTCTCTACTCTTCTGGACCCTGTTCTATGCCCTGAGAGGTTGACCTCCCGGGCTCTCAGACTCCTGCACCTTGACTTTCAGTTGGATTCAGCCAGCAGAGGTCACCATTAGGAGACAGAATATGAGAGGAGAGTATGGTGGGGATACTTACCCTACCCCCCCCCCCCCATAAACACTCACAACCAAATTCCCACTGCCTTCTTGGCTGGTTGGCACTGTTCCTCTGTTGGAAGACCATGGTCCTTTTGATAGTCTTTTCCTACAACCTTATGGCCTCATGACCCCCACTCCTCTTGTACACAGACACCTAAAGTACTGATGACTTCTCTCATTTCTAGGCATAGACAGTTTCTTTCTCCCCTAACCTGTGCATATTTTCTCAAAGGACCATTCATTAAATTCTCTCGAATTACCTGGTTGAGAATTATCTCTGTTTCCTGCTAAGACCCTGAGGGATATGCCTTCCTTCCCTCATTTTGCCCTTGTGAACAAAGGAGACCACACAAAGGTATTGTCACTATTGCCATGCCCACTCCTCCTTGTGGGAGGGCTCCATCAACACTTACTGAAGCCATGCACACACCTTCCAAAGACCACCCCCCTTGCTTACTCTCCTAAAGGAAATATCATTCTTCAAAGAGTGCTGATCCACTTTTTATTTATTTATCATTTAACAAATGTATTATGACTCTGTGCTTGCCGTTTGAGATAAAGTGTAAATAAGTAGGCAAGGTCCCCAACCACATGAAGCTTATAGACTGATAGGGGAAACCAGACAATAAGCAAGACATGTAATTTACAACAGTGGAAAAATGGTGCCACAAGATTTCTGATAATATCCTATAGTTCATATATAAAATATTTCTTGTATAGGTTCCTGTATTTTAAAAATCTAATAAAGTGACTGAAATATAATTACAAATGTTTTGCATTATACTTGAAAAGCACAAGACATTCCAAGACTCCCTCTAAACCCTGAGGGCACAGCTTTCCCTGGTTTCATGTCAGCTCCATGGAAGATGCGTACAGTAGACCTGGTACCCACAGAGCTGTGCTATCCACTTGTGGTTTGGAGATGAGTTGGACAAATGCAGTCTGATTACTGGCAGGTAAAGGGAGATACTTCGTTCTTCTAAAGAGCATGCTTAGGGGCGCCTGGGTGTCTCAGTCGGTTAAGTGTCTGCCTTCGGCTCAGGTCATGATCCCAGGGTCCTTGGATTGAGCCCCATACCAGGTTTCCTGCTCAGTGGGGAGTCTGCTTCTCCCTCTGACCCTCCCCCTACTCAAGTCTCTCTCTTTCACTCTCTCTCAAATAAATAAATAAAATCTTTTTTTAAAAAAAGACCATGCTTAATAATGAGTCTTTGTGATATATTTATTTCTTAGTGCTGAGGAAATATTTTTTGAAAACCAAAATAATTTAATTTTGTCCCCTATTATTAGGAGATTATGATCTGGAATGATAGTATATTCGAAGAAAAAGAAACCTTCTAAACTGGCATCATGCAACAATTGTGGAAGTAAGTCATACCTTTATTCAACTAACATTTGTTAAATGCTTGCTGTGTGCCAATTTTGGCATAGGTGCAAAGGAGGTCAGGGGGTTTGTAAGGCAAGCAGGTCCTGGAAGAGTTTACATTTTAGGTGAGGAGATTGTCCAGAACGCGAGGCAGGAGAAGAAGTAACCTTCAGAAAGGCAACTGCCCTGGGCCTTAAGCAAAAGCAGGTGGGGAAGAAAAAGTCTCCTCTAAAAGGTGCTATGGAACCTGAAGCTTCTGTAGAACTCAGGGTGCTCCCTCCACAACTGCCCCTCCAGCACGTCACTTACGACATCTCTTCCCCTTCCAAGTGCCCTCCCAGAGCACTGCAACCTGCAACCCGTGTCCAGCCGGGTTATGTGCATCAATGCTAAACGGATGAGCTCTTATTGACCCATCTACACTCAAGGTGGCCCCGTGAAGAGCACAGTTGCTCTTGTCAACAGAGAACCTCTGAGCCAAAACCCACCAGAGGAGGTGGTTTTTGGTACAGCAGCACAATAAGGCAACTTTTCCACTATTCCAACCCAAATTCCAACTCTACTCACCCTGCCTAACGCTGGGTAATTAAAGTTCAAGAAACACAAAACCCAAGTTTTCTCTCCAGTTTTTGGAGATTCTCCTACCTCAACAACGGCCCTTGCAGAGACACCATAAGCAGGCACATCTGCTTTTGCTAGATGCTAGCTTTCTTCTAACACCCTCCATTCCCTTTTTTGTTAGCTCCCTAAGGCAAAAAAAAAAAAAAAATATCCATTAGAGTCTTCACTGTAATTTCCCATTATTTGACCTTTGATCCCTGCAGCCTCAACTCCTCTGTTTCACAGCATCCCTTCAAGGCCCTGCCATTTGTGGCTGAGATTACGGGTGTTCATGGGATACTGCTCAGAAATAACTAGCTTGCAGAACTTTCTGAAGATCAATGCACAATGCAATATCTCTTCTCCTGTCCATTTTTTACACTCTATTCTGATAGGTGGAATTGGAGGTAAAATTTTTAGAGTCAGCCTTCTGGTAGCTCAAATTATATTCTATAGGTCTTGTCCAAGATGTGAGTAAAGAAGTGTTAAAGCATCTATGTCCATCTTAGGTCCTGTCACGTCGACAAAGTGTGATATGATGACAAAGAAATGAGCACAAGTTTGTATTCCCAGAGACCTAGTTCCTCCCCCTCACTCTGCTGCTGGTGGAGGGCCTGGGGTCTCAGCTTCTCTGGGTCTCAATTTCTTCACAGTACCCTTTCACTATTTGGACTTATTATGTGCAAAATAAATTCCCAGAACATGAATCCCTAAAGTAAATTTTAACTATCTTTTAAAATCAAAGGAAAATTGATTTTTTTTATCATGCACTGGTTTCTCCATGACCCTGACTGGTGAGAACTGCCCAGGTTTCATGGAGACACAGAACTGCACATGAACAGGACCAAAAAGATGTGTAGAATCCATTCATCATTGTCCTAAAAGTCTTGCTCACTGACGAAATGCTTCTAAGCTCCTTTAGGGGAGAACTTGGAAGGTCAGCAGCCTGAGGAAGGATTAACGGAGGCTGAGAATCTAATGTTGAAAATAGGGTCTGTCCTAGCATGAAACACAGTGTGAAAACATTTTCAAGTATTCTGTGATGATGATAATAATGACAAAATCTTTTGTTTCTCCAAAGAAGCTCAAAGAATTTCATAGGCCTCGTATCAATCATCCTTGCCACTTCACCATGAGGAAGGATGAGGGCAGGCACTAATATGATATAAACGGCAGCAGCAGAGTAAGCCATCACATTGAACTAGAGCCTTATAAATTGTTCCTGGCCCCTTGTAACCAAACAGCAGCTACAGTGAGAGGCGGGGCGGGGCGGGCTTGGCCTATCTCAGGCCAGAGGCAATATCCCCTAGGAGACCTCCAGACAAGTCGGTGCACCTGATTTATATAAATGGCACTTTAGATAACCATTTATCACTGATTAAAGCTTGTCTTAGATTTTAAAGTTATCTCTGCTGTCCTGATATTTTTTTATTGCGTAAAACCTGGTTTGCACCAACTAGCGATTACTGGATTTCCCCTTAACCCCCTGATTGTCATCAGTATAAACAACTACTTATCATTCCCTGATTGCCATCTGAGTTCTTATTCCCGAGTTCTTGTTGTCCAAAAAGAATGAGTCTGCTTAGTCATCACCCTTTAAAAAATAAAGAAGACAAGACTTCTCCAGGCTTCTACGGCCTAAATATCTCCATCTCTACTTTGTCTGCTCACTCTCTGCAGTCCTTGCACGTCCTTCTTATTACAAATTAAATCCCTATTCCCTGTTCTGAATGACACCCCCACATACGCTCATGCAATTCCAGTTTAAGAAATAAATAAACAGCCATGTTCCTGGCAGCTGTAATTGTCCTCATCTCACTACCATCACCAACATTTAGCAGGCTCCCATGAAGGTGAGGACAGTACTGTCCAGAAAGAAGCAAGCACAGTCACTGCTCCCCGCGCAATTCACTTCTTGAAATAAGTTGGTATGGCCCAGCTTGGAAAACAAACAGTGGGTAGAGTGGGCTAATTGGGGGAGGAAAGCAGGAAGCCTATGGAGGAAATGGCTTCAGGGGGAAGAGACAGCTCCCCCAACTTGCTAATGCTGGAAAGGCAGTTTTATTACTTAAGGGTGGAGGTCAGTCTATGAAGGGTTAAGGAGAGCGCAGGGGGTGGGGGACACCGAGCTGGTTATAGCTCACTCTTAAGAAAACAAAAGTGATGGGAAGGATATTCAACAGCTAAGGAGCTAAGGGTGATTCTAAGGTCAGGAAAAGTGTCTTCTCCCAGATAAAAATTTCCTGGGGTGGGGAGGAGGAGGAGAGGAAGAAGGAACCAAATAAGCAACAAAAAAGGCAACAAAAACAAAAAAAACTTCTCCATCTTATGATTTTAAGGCTATATTTTGCTCCCTGTCTCAGTTTCTTGAGGTACCTCTAAAAAAAAAAAAAAAAAGGAAAGCCTGAAATAGAATTCACTGCATTCCTTGTACCAAAATATAGGTGTGTAATGAATGCATGGAAGGGAGCAAATAGGTTTTTCCTATAAACACACACACACACACACACACACACACACACAACACATTCAGCTGTCTTGCCAGAGTCCTTCAAGTAGGTGGATTTCAGAATGGGCCTGTCTGACCTCGAAGACATCTGCCTTCCAATCTGAGAATCTATGATCTAATTTCCAAAACCCACTTCAAAAACTCCTGGTAAGGAATACTTAACAATGTGACCACAATGGAAAAAATCAAGCAGCCAGGGAATCTGGAACAGCCATACAACTGGCTTCAACAGTGTCTTTCCCCTGAATATCTAAGGATCATAGATGATGGTTCATTCCTTATTTATTATAAAGCTAGAGACCTGAAAAACTCTACTGATCATGGTATTACCTTTCCTAGAAGTGCAACTGGAAGCCACAAAATTAGAGAGCAGCACTGGCTCTTGAAAATACTGTTTTTCTAGAAAGCACTGATCTGTACCCAAGGAAACTGCTTCAGACCAAAACATCCCTCAATAAGCCTTATTCTGGGCACTTAAAACTCATTTTTTAAATTATTTCTTCTCTTTACAAAAAAATAAATAAATAAAATGCATTATTCAATACAGCTCTTTCTGAGTGTGGACTTCTTGACACACTGAAGATACAAGGCTCTGCATCAGCTGCTACGAGAATACTCTGGCACTCGGTTATTATTTTGCATGAGCAAGTCTTATGACTCATCAATACTTATCACTTTAATGGTGTCCTTTTCTAACTAATTTCTTTTAAGAAGTGAGGTACCTCACTTGTTAGCTTGGTAGAGCTGTAGCCAAGGGCACACTTATATGACACATCCTAATTTACAGTGTCCCCACCAGATAGATGGGACTTTCCTGCCCCTTAGCTCTCTATCCATATATAACAGTGGGGAGGAGTTCTGAACAGTTAGTATTCTAAGCTTCCTCTTATTCCCTGGGAAGGTACGACAAATTGATGAGATAGTAAATTAGTCTTTTGTTAAATCAACTCAGTTTGACAGTAATGGTTAAATTCAAACTAGAACATCAATAGCATTGAAAAGTAAGTTGACTGCCCCTTTGATGTGCCTGTGGCTTCTGTGATCATCTGAGAGCAAACGGACAATGCATACCATTTCATTCCAGAAGATCCTTTTGTAATTTCATTTAAGTTAGTTTTCAGGCCCGGCTACTCAGATTGGGGTACTGAACTTAAGTACTGGGTGGTTTGGCATGATAATGAGCTAAGTTCACATCAGGGTGACTGGGTGCCAATGCAACTTACACAATTATGAAATGGTGTATGTGTGAATATGGCACTCCTGAGATCAGGGTCTATAGAGTCACTATAAACAATGATGTTGCCAACAAAAACCACCCATTGCCATGGCTCAGCAGGGGTAACTGTGCAAGTAGAATCCAATAGCTCACAAGTCCAAGGCTCCATTCTGCAGCCAACCTGTTGCCCACAATTTGAGGTGTGGTTTTCTGGTTTCTAAAAGGAACTTTCTATCTCTGTCTTCCTTTTCAGATCCACCCAAATTATAGCTTTGGCTGTGAAGAAGGGTTGGAAAAATGACCGCATAGTGAGAAAGGTATTTTTTTAAAAAGGTAATTGTACCGCTTACTGGTTCTGCTTCAAGTCTAGCCCACAGAGTGAAAACATATCAAAATGACATAAGGCAGCCTCATCGAAAAGTTGTCCTATGCATGGCTCATGCCTTTCAAAACTGAAGACATATGCTCCCAACCTGTTGCAGATCATGTTGTAGGAAGATGCTAACTTTGCTCCCACTCCTCAGAAATTCTCAAAGAGGAAAGGAAAACGGCAAACTCCATCCCTGCAGGGGCTGCCCCCAGGAGAGGTACTATCTCCTTTCCACTCTTAGACCTTTGTACTCTTCCTGGGGGTAAGGAATCCCTACTGTTATGTAAGGGTCTCTGTAGAAATTTATATACAGCCCCAAATTAGCAAGCAGCAGCAGATTTACTACATTAATTCATTCCATAGTGTTTATTGAGAGCCTATTATTCCTCAGGGATGATTTTAGACACTTTTTATCAGTAAAGGTCCTTGTGGAGTTGACATTCGTGGCAGGGGCAGTGGAAAGACAGATAAAAAAATGGACTTAATAAGTAGATTATAGAATATATTAGTAGGTGATAAGGGCTAAGAAACATAAAACAGATCCAAATGAGGGGATTGGGAATTTCAGGAGAAGGGCTGTTAGCAATTTTAGAATATGGTAGTCTGGATAGTTCTCTTTGAAAGGTAATATTTGAGCAAAGGCTTGAAGGAGGTGAGGAAGTTGGTGATACTGATGTCTGGAAGATCATTCCAGGAAGAGGGAACATCCAGTGAGAAACCCATAAGTCAAGAGCATGAACACCATGTTTTGCGAAAGTCTAAAAGGCCAGTCTGGACTCTTCTAGTGTGACTGCAGGAGGGTTAGCAGGTGGCAGGGGGGTGGGGTGGTGTAGGACATGAGGTCAAAGAATAACAGGAGTCCAGATCATGTGGAGTCTTGCAGATCACTGCTTCTCAAACTTTCTTTTTCTTTTTTTTTAAAGATTTTATTTATTTATTTATTTATTTATTTATTTATTTATTTATTTATTTGACAGAGATAGAGACAGCCAGCGAGAGAGGGAACACAAGCAGGGAGAGTGGGAGAGGAAGAAGCAGGCTCATAGTGGAGGAGCCTGATGTGGGGCTCAATCCCATAACTCCGGGATCACGCCCTGAGCCGAAGGCAGACGCTCAACCGCTGTGCCACCCAGGCGCCCCATGCTTCTCAAACTTTCAAGTGGATCTATATCATCTGGGATCTTGTGAAAATGAAGAGTCACCTCCACTTGGTGTGGGGTAGGGCCTGAGATTCTGTGTCTCTAACAAGTTCCCAGTTGCCTCTGGTGCTGCTGCTCAAGGGCCCATACTTTGAGTAGTAGAACTTTTGACCACTGTAAATGACTTTTACTCTGCATGAAGTAGGGAATCCACTGAAAGATTCTAAGACTGTTGAGAATAGACTGCGATGGGGGAAAAGAAGGTAAGAAGGCTATTGTGGTAATAGGGGCAAGAGACTTGGATTAATGGAAGTAATTAGATTCTGGACATGTTTTGAGAGTAGAGCTATAATAATTTTCTGATGGATTAGAAGCTGTGTGGGAGAGAGACAGAAATCAAAATGATGCTAAAATATTTAATCTGAGCAACTGGGAAATGGAGCAGCCATCAACCTGAAATGGGAGTGCTACAAGTGGAATATGTTCTAAAATGTAGGTTAGGAGTTCAGTTTGGATGTAATGCATTTGGTGATGTTAAAAAGGCAAAGTCTGGAACTTTAGAAAGAGAAGGCTGGACTGGAGTTGAATGTGGGAGTGGTTGACAGAAGATATTTAAAGCCATAAAACTGCATGAGATCACCCAGAGAGAGTATGTAGATAGAAAATTATACACCAGTAACAGCCCTGGGGCACTCATCTCCAGAAGACAACACAGAGCAAGCCTGCAAAGAGAATTCTCTCTCGGTTTTCCCTGGAAGCCACACTTGTGAACTGTGTTTGAAGAGTCCTGCCATGTCTCCCACACCACGTCTCAGTCACACAGGTACCAAGGCCATTGCTCCTTCAACAATGACTTATGGACACATGTAGAGAGGGAGAAAAGGTGCACTCTCCCACCCTCTACAATCTCAGCTTCTATGATCGAGCTACACCTACCAACATGAATTATTATCTGAACGGTCAACAACTTGGAATCCCTATGCGGTTTGCTGCAACAGGTGAAAAACAAGCACCCGTTTAAGGTGGCAGCAAAAACATTTACTTATTCATTACACTACACAGAGTGAGCAATACAGCATCTGGCCTGAACAATACAGAAGCTACAGAGAACAGCATCTATGGATTTTACCTACCTAACCATTTCGATAACTTTAACAGCTGAGCTTGGCTGAGATGCTTTAAGATCAAACCACACACAAACACACACACACACACACACACACACACACACACACACACAGAGTCTGGGAATCTATCTTGGATCCACTTCTCAAACCTACTCATTCCATCGGGCTAAGCTTCTGTTGCAGATTTATCCCTTTATGACCCTTCTGTTCTCTCCCTGCCACCTTGCTAACTGAACTTTAGGCTCATCTATTTTCCTGGAATAAGTATTTAGCTCAGTTCTACCCATACCTAAGGCCAGCTGCAGTTCCCAAGACCTAGAGCGGGCAAAGCTGTAGGCCCTCTGCTTACTCAGCACTAGAGATAATTAGGAACTCTCCTGAAAAAAATTATGGTATAATAGAGATTAGTATTACAGGATTGCTTGATACATGAGCCAGGGTATGTATGTGTGATTATCTAATTTCACGTACACATAGACATGGATTATTAGTAGCATAGACACTGTCATGTAACTTGTGGACCTTTGGTCCATTCTGCCTTATGTTCCATCTCAGACTTTGGTACCATTTGGGGGTGGGGGTGGGGGGGGAGAGGATTGTCATTCTCTGATACCACCCAAAGGTTAAGTGTGCCTGGTTTCTATTAATAATTCACTCAGGGTCTCTCATCCATGAATTTATCTATACCTTTCCTGAAGCTATTGACATTTTAGAATGTACCACCTCCTGGGGGTAATGACATAGCATTTTATGCATCACTGCAAAGTGACAATGGAGAAGAAATCTGTCAAGGCCTGCTTTGGTTCCTGTTCCCCTAGCCTGCCTCTCCCAAATGCAGGGAACACATTCCTCCCACCTGTAGACTAAGCCCTGCCCCAGGGTCTAGGGCCAATCCTATCTTAAATCACAAGGATTTTAAGAGTTCTTCTTCAACATTTAGGGGCCTCAGAATCAAATAACTGTAGCTGCCAGTTCTCTTAGACCGCATGACCCAGTTCTATAAATGAGCTTCTGTCTTGTTCCTGAGATCAGCTTCCCACCTCCTACCCCAGTTCTGGCAGCATAATCTTTGTCTTGCTCCTTTGTATTGAGGTCCCCAGCTTGGTAACCTTCCCAGTACTCTCAGCCTTCTAGGAATACGTCCTGCCTTTTTTTCCCAGGACTTCTGCCCAAGTGGTGGGAATCCTCCCCCGAGCCCTGGAATTGCCTGATGCTGCCTGTTTGCATGTCTGCCTGCTTCACGATCCCTCATTTCTGTGCTCTTCCCACCTGCCAGGACTGCATGGTGTTTCACATCTGACCCTCCGTACTCACTGCTTTCTGGATCCACCTGTTGTTACTGGTTTAACTGTGTATATATTGTGAGCGAGGCATGGATGATACCTGCTTTACCATAAGCATGCATGCAAGAGAAATAAAGAATATTAACCTGAGCCACTGCTTACTGCTGTGCAGATTACATACTGCTCAATTGCAGAGGGCAACATATGCAATATCTGAAAGGTACAGCATATTGCCATGTAAATGGCACCCCCTGGAGTTGTGCTGTGCAGCAACCCTGACGTTAACCGCAGCTTGATATCCTGGGGATACCACTTAGGGATTATGCTTATAGCAAGTTAAGTGGTTATCAGCATATGCATTAGTGTTTAACATATCAGCATTTAAGTTTGGGAATGCTGACTCAAAGCCAGATAAACTTTAATTATAGCCTAATAACAGGATCAGAGTCAAAAGAAAAAAGTGAGGCAGTATGCCTAATCTCAAACACTGAGTACAGTTAGATAATTTAACAGACAATGAGAAATCAAATTTTCAGGATTGAAGCAGGCTGTTTGCGCAAGACAGGTTGCTTCCTGAAATGATACAGTACATATTCCAGACTTTAATGGTCCTCAGAGCATATGTGTGGCCTGAGGTGTGCCAAAGGCATTCTTGCTTTCGATCAGTTCCTCCCCCCACCGGCCACAGAGCATACCTCCTCAACATGAAAGTCAGGTTTTAGGATTAACTGAATTGGAGCCCCACTCAACTCCTTCATTTGCCCCTCCCCACAAAAATTTATCTTAGAAGCCCACTAGGTATTCATCTTAACACAAACCGGCATTAGTGACTCGATGGCTCGTATCGAAGCTTCTGATGGGATATGTTACAGGCCAGGTGTAGCAGGGAAGTAGAGGAAACAACAATGTCGAGATACAGGGGCGACCTAATACATGTGGGGGAGTGGAATTGATCTGAGAGGCGGGAGAAGTGGGATCCGGCGGACGGCAGACTGCTATCCACTGTGCAACCCTGCCCAAGCCACACTACATCCCTGGGCATCTGCCCTTTCAACTGTAAAGAGGAGGGAGTCAGTTAGATGACATCTAAGGTATTTTCTACCACTAAAATTGCAGACTATAAATGGAAAGTTGAAGCTTTTTTTGTCACAGGTCCCACAGTGGTGATCTTCAGACAGCACAAGGTCACAGACTACACCGATGCTACAGAAGTCCCCAGCCAGGGTGGGGGAATGCCCCAAAACAACTCTACGTCCTCCGCTATTCCCCCCAAGGCAGCTCTGAAGGAAGATGAATGCTTAATTGCAAAGCAGGCACTCAAACAACAGCCACGTGTAATTGAAGAGGTGGGTTCATAGGCACCATTTAAAACGTAAGGAAATTGGAAGCCATGCACACTGGCATTCATTCAGAAGGTAGTATTGCGAACACTTATTATACACCCAGATTTTCCTCTCATAAATTAGATTATAATGTACGTTGTTAATTCTAGCAAAGTATTAATAGCACATTAATCTGAGTCATAAAAATAAAGTGTTTATGGATCTTATTCAGCCTGTTAAGAACCAAGTGCCATATAGAAGGTACTGGAGGGTCACGTTCACAGATGAGTCTCCCAGCTCCTATTCAAGGAGATGCACCCTAATTCTTCTAGTCTACCGAGGTCCTCTACCTGTGAGGTTTAGCTGTAGCTCCATTTTGCCCTGAGCAGCCCCCTAAAGCCAGCCTGCAATCCCCCTCTTGCTGATTTCCTATGGCACTCATTCCCGCACTTCTTGGTGAACCTCTGCCTCCTGGCCCCTGTGTGTTTTTCTTAATCATCACATATATGCAAGTCTTGACATTCTGATTAGATTGTAAACTCCTTCAGACCGAGATCCTGTGATGCATTGCTCTTTCACCTTTTCAAGGTCCTGGCATTGGAGACTGGCACATATTTAATGCTCAGCAAGCATGCTTTGAATAGAATTAATTTCAGAGAATTTTGAGTGTCTACCAGGGGCCAGTTTGGGAGATAAAATAGTGGATTAGAGAATCTCGGTCTTGAGCATTGACTGAGGGAAAGTAAAGAAAAAAATGTGTGCACATAATCATTGAGACACAAAGGTCGTGGAAAAAGAAAAAAAGAACAAAACATTTCGCAATCAAAGAGGAAAGCGATTCATTTCAAAAGATGGGCTCAACCTTGGTTCTCAAGCTGTAGCATGCGTTGCAATCATCCGCATGGCACCCCTTACCCACTTCCAGAGTTTCTTACTCAGTTTTGGAAATGGCCTGAACATTTGCATTTCTTACTAGCCCCTAGGTGATGAACTAACCCTAGCTCAAGGGCAATACTTTGAGAACTACTGGGCTAAAGGGCAAATAGGCCTGAAATAGGGAAAAGCATCTCAGCAGTTATTTTTATCTTTTAAAGCAGCGAGAGGAGACATTGCCACATGAGTGGTATGAGCAGGAAGGTAGAGACAAAGAAGCACCCACAATTTTTACAGAGGGCAAATAGCTGTATGGAGAGATGAGGCTCCCAGAATTCAGAGGCATTATTTTGGGGACCTTCAATATCATTCCATGGAACCTGGGTTCCCTATTGGGCAACGGAGAATACGGGAGTGCTGTGCACAGATCCCAAGGAAAGGCTGACAACAGAAGGCAATGGAAGAATGGACAACAGGGCTTGATAATTAAGCCACTAAACCAATCTGTCTTTATTAAAGGGAAACCAAAATAGAACTGAGACATGTGTTCATCCGAAAGCCACTCCATATGTTTCTGGAGTTCATCTGAGTAAGTGGGACAAAGGTCTCACTTTGACCATTGCCCAGGGTTTTGGGATTCTGCTCTTATTATCACGCATCCACACAGAAACAGGCAGGTACACCAGAATTTAGAACACGCCTCTTCACACGCCCACGTGAGTCTGTAGCTGTGAAGTTAGGATTTAGCCCCAGTGCTAAATGCATGGGTGTGGAAGTATTACCAAATGCACAGGGTAAGATACTTCTCTAAGTCAAATCAGGAGCTGTCCAGAATGGAAACATGATGTACCAAGTGGAGCTAAAGAGGAGGAAAATCACACTGAACTCTCCAGTCAGGCTCTGTCTGAAAGAAAAAAAAAGTTGGGTTTGAACTCTGTCTCCCAAAATAAAAATAACAGCCAACAGATAGGGCCAGACACTGTTCCAAACACAATAAATACATTATGCTATTGAATCCTCATAAGAGATTATTGTTATCTTTATGTTACAGATGAGAAAACAAAGACACAGAGAAGTAAGGAAATGTGACAAGGTCACACAGCTAGTAAGAGGCGGAGCCAGGATTTGAATTCAGAAAGACCCAAAATCAGCATTTGTGTGCTTATCCACAACACTAGATTTGCACTCTCAGTTGCACAGGGATCTTGAGGTTACACACGCATTTGAAAAATTAAGCTTTGATTTGTCTCTCATTCCTCTTCCTTCCCTCTCTCCCTTGCCTCTTCCTTCCCAAATTATTGAACATCTATGGTTTGTCAATGCACATAGATTAAAGCCGCTTTTTGAAAGTTGAGCTAAGAAGCTGTCCTAAGCAAAGAAATAATAATGTTAGCAGTAAATTACATATGTGGCCAGGATACAGGGTCTTCAAAAAGATCATACCGCTCCATGGGGCTACCCTCTCAGAGTGCAGCTGTGGCTACACTTGCAACTGAATAAAATTCCAGGACCTCGTCCCTCGCCTCATTTAGTTTCCTATCACAAACCACACTGAACCTTTTTGCAATGCCAAATAGGATTCAAAGCCCCCTGGAAGAAGAGAGTGTAAAGAGGGCTTTTATATAGTTATGGGGAAAAAATACCTTAAAACACATCCATCTGAAGCCTTCTCTCAATTCTCCCATGGAATGCTAACCTTTATTTGCAGTTTGTGAGATTCATGTCAGAAGCTTGCTGTAGCCTGAGGTTTAAACCAGAGAGATTCTGACTTGGTCCTGAGGCAGGTACCTTTGTAGCTTTCTAATCTCTCTCTCTGAAGCTTGGGGCTTTTAAGGGAGGTTGGTGATGTTCCCTGTGGAGGATTTTCTGTCATTCTGTGGGCAGGAGTGCATGGTTGTGATACAAAGAACTGAAGTTTAAATCTCTTTACATTCTGCTTAATTGCCATTATTGGCCTAATTGCAGGTACAGGGCTCAAAGAGAATGAATGTCACTTGCCATCTGTAGCCGGAAGGTGCTTGAATCAAACCAAATCTGTTCAGGATGCAAAAGACACTTTAGCATATGCAGATGCCCGAAATGGCTTTACAGACCCAAATCCTTTTAATAAGCTTAAGACAGGCCTGAATTTATTTAAATGTCTAATTCTAAATGTACGCATGCCTGGTAGTAATGTTTACCATCTGTCTGACACTGCCTGTTGAGGTAATTGTCAAGCTACAGTATGACATATGGTGCACATATTTGGACCTTAAATATAACAGCCTTGGCATGAAACAATTGGAAACCAAGATTTAATCTTTGGTATCATTCAAGTTGGAGTTGAACAAACAGACAGTTCTGGGCTATTACTGTTTTCTTCCTTTATGATAAATACTCCTCCATAGACATGCTTGAGAACAACATTGGAGGGGCAGGCCTTGTTTCAATGCACTGCCTTTTTTTTGCTCTGGCTCCAGCACTTGGAAACCCAGTCTGAATGGCAATTCTGCAGTGGAGGACAGAAGCCAGTCTCCGGCCCAGGCAGCATCTGGTCTCAGCCAAAGAATATTAGGAAGGTCCTACTTGAGAGCCCAGCAGAGCTGGTTGCCCAGGCGGGAGAGGCAGAGCAGAATCCAAGGCAATGGCAGCAACAGCAACTCTTCTTTCTATTCTTTATTCTATTTGCCTGTCTTCTCTTTTTATCTCCATTCTATTTTATTTCCCTGTTTTGGTTTCCAATTGTCCTGTCAAATATGGTAAGGCTGGAGGAAGGGAGGAAGAAAGGCTAGAGGTTGACAGCTCCAAGAGCCCCCCTAATGCCCTGGGGAAATGCACATGACTCCATGAGAGAGGCGAGAACAACACCCTTTTCAAGTTATTTTGGTTAAATGATAGAAACCCTGGAGTGACAAATATCTCAGGCACTGCTCCCTTCATTCTTTAAATACTAGCAGCACTGTAGCAGTAGAAACAGCTGTGTAGATGCCTAAAGCCTGACTTGAAAGACCTACTTTATGCTTGGCTTAGAGGATGAGTGTAGCTATTGTGGTTGCAGTCGCTGTCTGGATCTAAAGTGATGTAAATATGGCAACAGGAATAATGTAGCTCTTGCAGTAATGTAACTAAGAATGTGGTCGATGCCTCTTCTCAATGGGTATGGTATGTCATTATGCACGGCACTCCATACAATAATAGCTTCCAGTATAAAGTCAACATAGACACTCCTTCTCTAACCCTGTTTCTGTCCCGAGGCTCCACTGCCTTTTCATTGAGAAAAGGAGGCATGGGGGATTCTGGAGGATGAGCAGGATACTTAATAGTGATCTGTGTGTGCGTGCGCGCGTGTGGATGCCTGCACCGTGTACGAGGTCCGAAAGGCGAAAATAACAATACACAAGGTTAGCCACCAAGGTAATCCGGCCTTGGACTTTCCCCCAGTCTGAAATGACGACTTGATTCCAGATTTTGGTATCCTGCCAGGTTCTGTATTTAAGCCTGAAGCTTAACATGTCCTCTGTTCCTAATTAGCAACAAGGCTAAATTTAGCAAAGGTTTCTCTGGTGCCACCACAGTCACAAAATGATTCTAAAACCAAACATGAAGGCAGGTTACTTGATGGATTTAGGAAAAGACAAAACAAACCTGAAGATGCCTCTGTGAGATCTGATGGCCTCGGGAGGACAAGAAATGTTGAGGCAAAGGGACAAAATTGGCCATTGTGTAAATATGTAACTTTTGATACAGGAAAGTCCCTCCCTTGGGCCTCAGAGTACACAGTGTGGCAGCCCAGGGGTTACACTCTCAGACAGGCCTGGCCCAGGGGAACAATGAGAAGAGGACACAATTCGTTTCTCATGCCTCCCAACTCCCCATTAGGATCCTACTGCTCTCTGTCCCGCCTCCTCTCCTCTGACCACCCCTCAGCTGTGGGATCGTCCCCAACAGATCAAAGTTCCCCTGTGCAACCCCATCCCCCACCCCGGACTTCTCAGCACATTGAGACTTCAGTTATCATGCAGCAGTATCCCCCACACCAGCCTTTCCTTCTGGTTGGCCATCCGTCCTCCTGGTGCTTCCTCCCTGCTCTCTACAACTTTTTATTTTTAAAATATTTCACATCTACAGAGGAGCTGCAAGAATAGGATGATGAATGATGAACGGGTGTCTAACCTTCACCTCGAGTCGTCTTGCTGCATATACTTTATTTTTCCTTTTCTCTTTCCTTGTATGTGTGTGTGTGTGTGTGTGTGTGTGTGTAAATACAATACATGCAGTATTTTGGTTTTTGTTACTGCACCATGTGAGAGTTAGTTAGGCATCCGAACTCCTTACTCCTCAGTATTTTCACATGCATCACCGAAGAATAAGGACGTTAGCTAATCACGATTACAATCACACTTAGGAAATTTAACACTGATACCCTATGACTAGGTAACATACAGCCCCTGTTCACATTTCCCCAATTTGTCCCCTAGTGCCTGTTACAGGTTTTTTATGTGAGATATTGGTGTTTATGTAAGGTCTGAGCCAGTGGTTTTGCCCAATGGGCTTTACTGCTGTAAACATCACTAAGTGTTACCACTTTTGCCACCCCACCAGTGGTTTCAAACACCGCTGGACATGGTTCAGACTTACGTTCTTATCCTCACTTAAGAAGTAAAGAACGAAGATGCCACATGGAGGGCAGACCCCCAGTCCAGGGCCAGCCAGAGGAACCAGGGAGGAAGAGCACGTTTATGGTCTTTTATCCTCCCTTCATCTCAGATCCCCCACAGCCGTAACTCCAACTTATGTGAGGCCTGATATCTTTCCTTACTCCTGGTCTACACTCACTTCTCATGCAAACAGCCACTCTGAGCCACTGTAATTAAGACAGGAATNTAACTCCAACTTATGTGAGGCCTGATATCCTTCCTTACTCCTGGTCTACACTCACTTCTCATGCAAACAGCCACTCTGAGCCACTGTAATTAAGACAGGAATGAGACAAATTCTCCTTAGTCCCCACTCCTTTTTTTTTCCCTTCGAGGACAGGGAATTTCCACTCCCGTCCACAAAAAAGAAAACCTGTGGGAGACTACCGAACCCCCTCCTCTGTGAAGTGACTCAAATCTGGGTATGCCCGGCCAGCCCCTTCCTCTTTTGCTCCCAGCTGCCTGTCTGAGCAGACACACTTGCGTGCTTACGGCATCGCCTGTATGTGTTTGCGTACGTGGTGGGAGTAGTTAGGATGACCATGGTCAGCGTAGAGATCAGAGTAAAGGGTCTGTTTGGTGGCATATCAAAGTCATGTCACATTCTCTAATTAGCATCATCAAAAATAAAGCTGCTATTTTGATTTTATCTGTCTGGTGCCTGTAATTCCCTGTTGTTTTCCATCTCAGGAGGGCTAAAGGGTCTTATTTATTGGCTCTCTGAATCCCCAATTTTT
>NC_048222.1:58169623-58179666 GCF_002007445.2 Ailuropoda melanoleuca
TAACTCCAACTTATGTGAGGCCTGATATCCTTCCTTACTCCTGGTCTACACTCACTTCTCATGCAAACAGCCACTCTGAGCCACTGTAATTAAGACAGGAATGAGACAAATTCTCCTTAGTCCCCACTCCTTTTTTTTTCCCTTCGAGGACAGGGAATTTCCACTCCCGTCCACAAAAAAGAAAACCTGTGGGAGACTACCGAACCCCCTCCTCTGTGAAGTGACTCAAATCTGGGTATGCCCGGCCAGCCCCTTCCTCTTTTGCTCCCAGCTGCCTGTCTGAGCAGACACACTTGCGTGCTTACGGCATCGCCTGTATGTGTTTGCGTACGTGGTGGGAGTAGTTAGGATGACCATGGTCAGCGTAGAGATCAGAGTAAAGGGTCTGTTTGGTGGCATATCAAAGTCATGTCACATTCTCTAATTAGCATCATCAAAAATAAAGCTGCTATTTTGATTTTATCTGTCTGGTGCCTGTAATTCCCTGTTGTTTTCCATCTCAGGAGGGCTAAAGGGTCTTATTTATTGGCTCTCTGAATCCCCAATTTTTTGATCAGAACATTAACCGTAATAGAGCAACACAAGTTTCCCGCTGCCTTTGCCATGGGGTGGAATGGCTATTGTGCCTGTACTGAACTCTCCCCTCTTGAAGGGTACGTAGGGTTGCCTAGGCTGTGGGACAATGGGGAGAACTGAGGGCTGCGCAGGCAGGGTGGGGGTGGTGAGCACAGAGGCAGCTAGCCAGCTTCAGCTGAGCCCCAGCCAGCTGGTCTGCTCAGAGGCTCCACAGAATTCAGAAGGTAGGAGGAGAGGCCCATGATTCTTTTAGGCAGGTGCAAAGAAGTTGAAAATGGACAGGCAAAGTCCCCAATTTAAACTCTTTGGGAAAAGGGCAGATCTGGCTGATACTGCCTGTAATATACCATCCCTGGTGACCAGGTGGGAGGACCTCAGCAGGAGGAGAAGGGGGCTTTGTGTCTGGCTGCCAAGGGCTAATGCGTTTGCTATGGAAACTGAGCCTTGGGTTCCTACCAGGTTCTCTGGAGACGCTCGGGCTTCTTTACCAAGAGGTGACTGAGCTGTCCTTTCTAACAAAGACTTCCCCTTAGATACAAAGAAAAATGGCCTCTTGTTAGTTGGGGATTTGGGTGTGGGATGAAGGTTAAGTGGCAGTAAATGTAAGAACTGGGGTCCTTCAGCCTTTTGCTTACATCACTAAGACTTTAAATTATCCTGAATGATGTCTGGTGTGTCTCTGTGTGTGAGAAGAAATGACAGAAAAGGATGTCATTCAAAGTAGAAGTGAAGCTGTCTAGGTCTTGAACTGTCACACATAGAGATGTGACACGGGAGTGTGTGTGTGTGTTGTGTGTGCACATGCACAGAAACAAGCGAAAATATCTGTTTCCCCCAAGGAAGAGTGAAGTTATTGTTCATGCTGCGTCTACAGAACTGCCAACGTTTGAATGATTCACCTCCACTTCCACCACACACATATGCTTGTTTTCCGTCCCAAAGAGTGTGAGCAAAATGGCCCTGTCTCTTGGTCTGCTCCCCCAGTCCTGACTAGAATCATTGCCCACTTTGGTGTGCTGGACAGGTTTGACAATATGGATTGGTTTCCCAAGTGAAACTTTTTAAGACCCTGTGATCATGGAACTTACACAGTGCATGGCACAAGGGGCGTGTCTAATAAAAGAGTAGACATGTTACGTCCTTTCTTGTGAGTGCCAAACAGTAGGGTGTGCAGGTTAATGACAGGGGAGTCCTATAACTTATTAATTTGGTGACTTTGGGTAAGTTACTTGACTTCCTTAAGTATCACTTTTCTCATTTATGAAATAACAATAAGGACAGTCTTGTGCTATTGTTTGAGGTTGTCGTAATATGGCTAAAGTATACAGCTGAATTCCTGGCACTAATCAGAACTCAACAAAATTTGGGATGGAGCTGAGAGTAGTGCTTTATCAATAAATTGCTATATTGGAAAAAGTCTCAGTGGGCCTCTGCTCCTCATCTCATAATTAACATGGTTGGATTAGATTCTCAAATTAACCAGACAGTATCTGCCTTTGTTTTGTGTGGAGATGTGCATGTGGGGTGTGGTCCTGGGGACAGGAGTTGTCTTAGGAAGTCTTCAAAGGAGGCTTTTGAGTCTCTAGTAACTTGGGAGATTTTTCAAAAAAAACTCCCAATTTTACGTAGTAGTTGCATTAATCCAGAGTTAGAAAATTGCCTTTCTGGACATGTAAAATCTTAAAGTATGTTGGAGAAAAAATTGATCTGATATATGAACCTTTTGACAGACTTCACTGAACTTCTAAACATAATGTTCTCTCCCTGCCTATCAAATATTCTGAATTAGAGAGAACGGACCAAAATCTTGCGTTTCTATCATATGTGTATACATGATAAACTACAAAGGAAATGCAGGTCATTGTGGCAATTTAAGGGGTTGCTGACTCAAGTGTCTAGTCTGTGACTAAATCAATGAGTTTTTGCTGCCCCATGGCACTATTGTAGTTGTGGAACTTCTCCCAAGGTTGACATCATTAAGAGAAGGGGTTTCCACTTGTCTTTAAAAGGAACAAAAACCATCCACAGGCTCCATAAATCATACAGAGACTCAACATGTGCTCATGTGTGTAAGCGTAGGCGCGTGTGTATGGACAAAACAAAAATGCTCAGATACAGCAAAATGCTGACCACCTTCAGGGTCTTGTGCTACTGCCCTTTTACTCTTTTTTCCCTGTGCTGCTCCCGTTGTGTTCTTTATCTTAGGTTCCCTGAAGACACAAGTTCCTCTCATTCACGGCAGTTAGTCAGGGATGCAAGGAAATAAAATGAACCTGTGCTTCAAGCCCAGACTTTCTGGCTAGGAGGAGAGGGATCTGATTTCCATGTGAGCATAGAAAAGAAAGCAGGGTAAACAGCACACACTTTCCTCTCCCGAAGTCTGACGGTGACACCCACGGACACCCACGATCCTCTGACCTGATACAAGCAGCTAGAGCTACAGTTATTTGGTCACGACACATTCAAGCACAGAACCAGGGATACCGCTGCCCTCCGTGTGGAGAGAAATGAGAGAATACTGCCTGATTCTCCCCCCTCATTGGCCACAGGCTTCTCTGGGGTCTGCCTGGGCCACGTGCCGTTTTTCTCCGGATCTCCGCAAACGATGGCTGCCTTTATCATGGGAACTTTTGAGGTGTCCCTTAAAGTACACAGTTGTGAGCCCATGGCTTTGAATGCAGATGAGGGACAAAATACATGAAGGAAAATGTGTTCGAAATCTTTGGCTCCTCCTCTTGAACCTGGCCAAGTTACTTAAATGCTTTAGAACTTATTTTCCTCATCTTTGAAGGGCAACTATTGGTGTATATCCCTCACCTTGCTATTAAGGTGAAATGACACACATTTTGAAAAATACCTACTGTTGAATCAATGCTCAAATGTGTAAGCTTCTCTTTCCTTTTTGACCATAACACCTACACGTGGGGTGGACGGTACCTCCATCTTTCAGAAGGATGCCTGTCCGCTGGGCAAGCTTTGTTGCTTGATAGCAGCAACAGACAGCGTGGACAACTGCAGGGCCTTGTGTTAGAGAAACCATGATACTGAAGGTCGGGAGACCTGGGTTCTAGTCCTGGCTCCTTCCTTTACTAGCCCCATGACTGTAAGCAAGTCACTTGACCTCTCTGAGCCTGTTTCTGCCCATCTCTAAATGCCTGTTCCACCAAACTTACAAGTGTAATAAGGAGCAGTAGAGATGCTGGTGCCCTTTCAATGGTAAGGCTCAGTGTAAACACTTCAGATCAATAACAGCAAACTCCCATGGTCAAGTGTCAGTCAGCTCCAGAAGCTCCTCAGTTGGGACTTCCACTCTGTAGGGGGGCGGTCCTGCTTATCCTATTCTGTGGACACTTGCAAAAAGATAGCACAGACATGTCTCTGAAGTAAAAACTAGGACCGGGAGAGGCCCAAACTTCCCGTTTCTGGCCCAATGTTATGGGCTCCCAATACAAAGCATATTCACATATCAGAACTTAGGGCTGAGTCTATAACAGATCTGTGGAGATCTACACTCTTAGATCATTCCTAGTATCCTGGCCTAGCCAAGATCCCCCAGATATGGACAGCCAACCCTTCATTAAGCAAATCTTGTACACTAACATTCATTTATTAAACATTTACTATGTTAATGAAGATAAAGCAAGTGGCAGGCATCAAGCAAATATGAAATTCTACAAATATTATTTATTATCCTCATCTTAAAGATATGGGAACCTCAATTGCTCCAAGGCCGTCTAGCTAGTGAGTGACAGATCAGTCTGCCCTCTTTGACTTTACCAGACTGACAATCTCACCCTTTCTATAAACATATTTATAGGGGTCTGGTGTGGTCCTACTCACTTTGTTCGTCTTTCTGGTAAAAGAAGAGGTTACATTTTAAAGGAAGATTCAATATGATGAATGGTGACTCAGGTATATGTCACTTCAAAAAAAATCAACATACAGAAAACCATTTTTTTCCCTAAATAGATGTGCAAGCAGAAGGGTATTCAAATTTTATCCCAGAAATCATCACAAGATATTACTAATGATCAATTTTCCATAAGATACAATTTGAGTTTTGAAAGTCTGATTGATGCAGATTTTGTATTATGTTACTACTTGGCTAAAGTCAGTATAAGATAATATGTAGTCAATAAAATGGACATCATTAAAGGCAGAAAAGAAACTGTATTGTTTCTAGAAGTATATCAACACAACCATAAATATAATTACAGATTTTACTAATATTTTGTGCCAAGTGTCAAGGCAAAAATACAAAATGAGGCCAGGCTTTCAACAAAAATGAGATTGGGTGAAGGGTAGGAAGTGGCCACAGTCTACCCATCTTTTTCATTCTTATTTGGCTCAGTTGTTATGGGGGAAATCACAATGAGAAAACAGTTTAATGAAAATATTCCTCAAAATCAATAGATGCATGTAATGTCTTGACCTAATAGCTTGGGTCATAGGGCCCAGGAATGGCAGAGGGCAGGATTGACATTAATATGTGGAGGGAATGTCTAGAAGACATTTCATGAACCAGTGAACATTCTTAGTCTGAATGAATTTGAAAATTTGTTTCAGAAGATATTCCATTCATTTGGGTAGAAGGGAACGATCTTTCAAAGATGATGTGACATGCCCTTGTCATATTCACATGGTTTGGGTCACAGATTTTGCCAATTACTGCACAGCCTTTAAAGTTTTCATCCCATATCAATTTTCTTCCATTCACACCTCAGGCCAGAGGTGGGAGGGTAGTATCTTTCTTTCCATGTGACTTTATACCAGGGAGCCCTTTCATCAGGGGCAGGACAAAACGAAGGAGCACAGACCATAGAGCTGAAATGTACTGGATTCCCAGAGAAGCCCACTTTCTGTAGTGTACTTTTAAATCACAGCATTTATTTATGTTCTCTCTCTCCTTTCTGTGGTCAATGACACGGGTCAAAGGCATTTAATCAAACCCTTGTAGAGAGATGGGTCCCATCACCATGCAGTGCTACGATCTAATTTGTCTTCTGTCAAAAAATGTATTTTGGGAACCAAGCTGAATATGATAAGTGTGATGTCTTTTTATGGTCACTGCTGAAATATGTGTACGGCACAGATTTGCTAGGCTCATTATTTCATCTGTCTCTGGGTAAATATTGAAATTGTTGTTAGTGTGGATACTAAATACTGAAGAAGCATGGGGACATGTTTTCTTTATTCCACTCTGAGTTTAGCTAGTGAAAGCCAAAACTACCTTCTCATCTCTGAATCAGAATAATTGAAGACCAAGAAGGCAATGCAATGACAGGAAGGTCTACAGACCAGATGCCTGATTGCTTCTTGAGAAATAATAATGTGAACGAAGCTTATAATGAGAAACAGAAACAAAAACTCCTCCAGCCAGCAGGTGGTGCCACAATTTATAGTGTTTGGCTACTTTGGGCTTTATGAACAGCTTGCTAATTGCTTTGTCGATTACTTTAAGTGATGTAATTTAATTTCTTCTGCTGTATCACATAGTGGTTTATTAAAGAAATCATATCCAGCTCCTTGGCCCTGGATGACCAGCTCATTTGTTAATGTTACTAACAATTTCCAGGCGTCCTCTGCTGAATTCTCCATCCACCTAACTCCAAGAGGAAGAGACAAGTTTGATCCTAGGTATTAATCAAGTGCAGATATAGACCTAGATTCTGAACTAGACCCTATGTCTCAAACTTAAATCTGAACCTGTAAAGAAGATGTAAAGATGTAAAGAATGATGCCCCATTCTCAAGATATTGGAGAAACTCTCTTTGGTCCTATGTAGGATCCTTTCCCCTAAGACCACTGCAAATTTTTGCTATATGACAGACAAAGCCCTGGTCAGTCCTCAAGTATTCTCATGTGTATAATTTATTTTATTTTCTTTGCCAAAGAAGTAGAGAATAAAAATAACACATGAGACAAGGAAGGGAAGTGAGAAACTTACAAAAAACTTGACAAGAAGGGAAAATTCCACCTCTGAAAATAACTCCCGTCAGTGATACATCTCCTAGTATTTACTGAAGTCCCTGATTAATTTTAAGTTTGGAGCCCTGAAAGCTGTATTTCTAATGCAAATTAAAGAACTGAGGAACTTGGCAAAACTGATAAAAAGAAAAAAAAATGTTTGTTGTTTTGGGATTCCCCATTTCCCCAGGTGCCAAAAGTTACTTCAATTCTCTGCATTGCCTTTTCTAGACATACCCAGACCTATACTTCCCTCTACTGCTTGAAAGCAATTCTACAACGAGTCAACAAGAATTATTTATACAAAATAGCATACCTGTTTCACAGGTGTAGAAACTGAGGCATAAGCATTACGTTGACTTTTGCAAAGTAAAGTCAAAAGAAAAGTTTAGAAATTATTCAAAACTTTCTCACCTCTGTGGAACATCTCTATGTAAGTGTAGGCAAATTTACCTTTCTGAATGTAACCTTAACCAACTGACTCTGTAAAGTGAAGATATGAGACTTCGCAAAAATAAATCTTTGAAATAGATTTAAGAAAAGAGTAGAAATGACAAATTATCAAGGTATGTATATACCCAAGCCTGGGTCTAACATTATACTGATTATATTAGAACCTCTGTGGGTTCTATATTAGAACCTGGACACTAGCATTTACTGAAATTCTCCAAGCAATTCTAATAACTACTAAACTACTAAAACGCAATGTTGACTAGTAGGGTTTTTGAAAGCAGTGAAGAAGGGAATTAGAGGAATATCTTTTTTATTAAATCATTATAAAATTGTTTCAGTTTGATTATTTGATATAATCAAATGATGGAATCAAATTGATGGAATAAATTAATGTACACTGATTATATTGTGGTCTCAGTTATCTTAAATTAATATAAATATTTGCAATAGTCACAATTATTGGGCATATAAACATGTAATGTAGGAATTCTGAGCAGATATTGCTATCAATACATTTTTTCATTCATAATTTAGCTGCCCGATTACGTTTATTGAATAGGGGCAGACAGAACAAAAGTGCAGTGTGTGAGGGTAATAGGATCTGTATGACCCACCAAGTACCTTATACCAAGAGAGGCTTCTCAAGGGCAGAGTGGCTTCTAACCAGTCAAAATCTCTTCTTTCCATCAGAGGGGTCACTCGACTAGTGTCCCATATGGCTGACTATGAAAATGACTTCTCAAGGAAACGGAGAGGCTAGTAGTATTGCAGCAAAAGGAATTGTGGCTAAGGAGGAGGATCTGGGTTCATCACTGATAGGTTAAGAGGCAGATCATGAACAACTTCTTGCCAAGTAGTCATGGTGATGTCAAGAACGTCTGTGGGTAGGAGTATTGGTGCTGCCTTTATTTACTGGAGGGGAAAAAAAAAAAGCTTGAAGCACGGGGATAATCACTCATATCACCATCTGTGAGCCTGCTGCTGTATAGGGGAAAAATAACAGGCTATAAACACATGATTTACCTGCAAAAGCTTTAGAACTGCAATCTCAAGACTTACAGACACAGCTTTATCTTTTATTTAAACAGCCTTTTGTTTCCATTCAAGAAACTATAAGCAATTTATAGACACAGCTGAACACCAAGGTTCATAAGGAAAATAATCTTGAGAAATAAAGGACTTAAAATCGTGTCACTGAGAGCATTAAAATAACCTTAAATTAGTCCTGAAAACATGATCTATTCATCATACTTTTATGAAGAAAAATATTTAAATACAAAATATCACAATGCCATTAATAATCCTATTCAAATGTTTGTTATGGGTTATACTTTAACGAAGCTACAAATTAATAGGTTGCTAACTAATTTTGTTACAAATGACATAAATGTGTTATCTATGGCTGGTCTTATTCGGCTTTGCACGTAAGCAGTGGAAAATCTGCAGAGTCTGGGAGAGGGAGCCAAGGGAAGTGTTGAGTGAATGAGCCTGAGAAGGGTGCAGAAGCTGGGATAGAAAGACCATTTCTGGGGACAGGTGAGAGGCTTAGAGGGAGATAAGATCTTTGGTCTTAGATCTCAGTGTCTAGTTCTGTCCTACCATTTATTAACTGTGCAACCCTGAACAAGTTGCTTAATCTTTATGACTGCTATAATCTGAATGTTAGTGTCCCCCCTTTCCCCCAAATTCAAATGTGGAAATCTTAATGCCCAATGAGATGGTAGTGGTAGGTGGGGCCTTTGGGAGATGTTTAAATCATGAAAGTGGAACATTCATGAATGAGATTAGTGTTCTCCAGAGAGATCCCTCACCCCTTCCACCATGTGAAGATGCAGTGAGAAGGCACTGGCTACGAATCAGAAAGAGGGATTCTATCAAACTCTGACCATGCTGGCACCTTGATCTAGGATTTCCCAGTCTCCAGAAATGTAAGTAAATTTCTGTTGTTTATAAGCCACCCAGTCTGTGGGTTTTTTGTTATGGCGGTCTAAATGGACTCAGACAATGACCTTCAGTCTCCTCGTCTGAAAGTAGTAATAGACAATATGCTATAAAATTGTTTTAGGGGCTAAATTCAAATGATGCATAGAAAGTGATGAGCAAAGGGCATAGTAAGTACACAAAAATGGCAACAACAATAATTTATATAATTTATATAATTTCTCATAGCTGGTCTCCACTGAGTTACTTAAAAGAATCATTAACTATCGTTCAAATAGAAAATCAGGGATGTGGGCTTCTTCTTTAAAGATTTTATTTATTTATTTGAGAGAGAGAGACAGTCAGCAAGAAAGGGAAACCAAGCAGGGGAGTGGGAGAGGAAGAAGCAGGCTCCCGGTGGAGAAGCCTGATGAGGGACTCCTTTCCGGAACGCTGTGATCACGCCCTAAGCCGAAGACAGGCGCTTAATGACTGCGCCACTCAGGCGCCCTGGGTTGTGGGCTTCTTGATTTTTCAGCCTGCCTTCTGGGGGAGGGGCCTGCTGGCCAGTACTCAGAAAACCCTATTTGGGTAGAGTCTCCGTGTCCCCTGCGAGGGGGGGTGGGGATGGGCACCCTGTAAGCCAGTCTTTCCAGGCTTTTGTTCTCTGGCAGCTTTCCCTGGCGGTCTGCTGTGCCTCTTCTGAGAGTCAGGGCAGCAGCGGCCGAATCTCAGCCTGTCACAGAACAGAGGGATCACGGACCGTTCTCACTGAGTTTCTGGCCACTTTAAAACAAGGGCGCACGGCCTGGGTCCCAGGCAATAATTTGGGCTCTGGACAACCCCGCAATCTCTCCTCATCAGAATGACAAGAAGGAGAAGTCCCCCCAGCAAAGAAAAGACAATGAGTCTGTGGCCTCTGCCACAGAAATAATAGATATGGATGTAACCAAATAATCAGAAATGGAATTCAGAGCAACAATGGTCAAGATGATGAGTAGACTTGAAAAAAGTATTAACAAAAATGTTACTGAGAATATAGAATCCCTAAGGGAGGAAATGAGAGCAAATCTGACAGAAATTAAAAATTCTATGAGCCAAATGCAGTCAAAACTGGAGGCTCTGAC